>NW_028258293.1:7826666-8129696 GCF_053883595.1 Heterocephalus glaber
TCATGTATTCTCTTTTTTCCTTCAGAGGGCTTTAAATAAAAGCACATTTAGCAAGAACCTCATTATTTTTAAAATGATATTTATTTACAGTACTATAAAGACATACAATTTTATCACTTTAAAATATTTTATGTTGCTTTAGGCCTACAAATTCTAATTTTTCTTCAAATAATATGAGAGTTGGATGGTCACTCTTGTTATACCATCTTTCTAACTCGGGAGTTGTGTGACAACAGTTGTCATATGGATCACTCTTAAAACAAAGCTGTCAAAAATTTTTGGATTTTCCTGATTTGTCTCTGTAGTAGCAATGGAAAAATATTCACATGTTGATAATTAAATTTAGGAGATGGTCTTATAATTCTATAGCAAAGAAGAAACTTGAAAACATTGCAGTGCCTGTCTTTTTGAAAGTTATTTCAAATATGACTCATTGGTATCAAGTATAGATTCTTAATGAAACTGATCATCAAAGGTGTAAATATTTCCAAAGACAATCAATGTTATCGATGAGGTGATACATAACTTTAATCTATTGCTCAATGTTATCACTAAATGATAAAAAATTTCCCCGAGTTGTCAACATCATTGGCTCCTGAGTTTTCTCTTGAGCCTCTCTGTAGTGCGAAACTGTGCTCCAATTAGAGTGTACATTTGAAAACCGTCACCTCAAGAGAGAACAATAGCGCTTACATTGGTGCAGAAGATCAAAGAGGTTAGTGACAACCACGGAGGAATTAGCACAGCTGATTAAAAATTCAGATTGTTATTTTCTAAATCTCAAAAAGTGAGCTAAACAGAAGGATCTCAATAACAGGTAGTGTGTTGGGGAACACTCACACTGAAATGCTGAAGGCATCAACCAGTAGTTTTCAGGACTTAATTGGGTCTGTCTAGTGAAATCATCTTTCTCTGATAATGCTGTTAATCTACTTCTAAAAATATGAAGGATGGATTGATATGTTTTAAAATAATGTAAAGTGAAATCCCGGAAGTAGTGTTGAATGGCACTTCTTGAAATGAATTTGATTTGTATTTTTAAATCACAAATGTATGCAGGCTGTATTTTAAAATATTTCCTTCAGAATGACTTTTATAGGAATCATTAACAGAAGATGTGCTATGTATGTGTCTGTTCTATGACACTGATATATGGTACTTCCAAGCAATAAAGTCAACTCATGTGTATTTCTAAACCCTAAATCATTGAATGACAGAATGTTAGAAAGAAAAATCACATAGACACATTTTTAGAAGCTGAACACTACAATCATGTTCATAGGTTTTTGGCAGCCAGGGCTTGGTGTCTTCTCCTAACTCTTTCATGGTACATGAAATTTTGATTCTTTTCATTATTCTGCATTTTCCTCTTGATACACAGAAATCTGCTATTAGAGGCAGCATCAGTATCTAGGTATCTCTGCTAATAATTTTAGAGAAATTCTATAAATCCTATATCAAAAAATGTACTTTAATGTAAATGGAAAAGTCTCACTGAAAATCTGATGTTTCTACCCTGTCTGTGTCTGCATCCACCTTGCAGATGGGGAGACCTATGTGCTTCACCGAGATTTGTGATACAGTCAGAAGGCATTCTCACATACAGACACAGCTGACCCCATCTGAGAGTATTGTGAAGATGCATTCAGTCTTTAGCAAGTATTTTCATAGTTCAGAGTGGATTCTAGTAGGATTTTTAGGCAGTTCTGATAATTCCTGATCTCTTTTTCAGAACATTGTCATTTAAAATAAGCCAAGTGAGGTTCCTTTTCTTTTTCTTAGTGTTTTAGACAACTATTTTTGAGCCATCTAGCATCCTTTCTCTTATAAAAGAAGAAATAGGAGAAAACAAATAAACAAAACAGATCCTACCATGAAAAGAAAATTACAGTCTTTGGACAAAGTACAAAACATTGGTCAATGCAATTGCTTGGTTTTTTAGTGCCCATTTATGTGCATAAAGGAAATATATTTTTTTAATTTTAATTTTATTGGAGCAGAAATGTGGTGTTATTGCTCTCTTTAAGTTTTTCTTGAGGCAAAATCTTTCTTCCCATTGCTCTTGGAAAAATTGTGCTGATATGTAACCTTTTTATAACAGGTACAAATAAGTGTAATCTTCTGGATTAATCTTTACCACAGATCTATAAATACACACTAAACTTGAAAAAGTGGCCTAGCCATTCACCAGCTCTTAGGATAATCACCATTTGTAACTGAGAGGAAAATTACCTAATTAATCATTAAACCAATTAACTAGAACATTGTATAAAAACAATTTTGTACAATCACCTGTCACACTCCATGCAAGAAACTGTTTTAGAGTGCCCCTAGATAAACATTATCAGAACTCTGGAAATTTATTAGGTAACCCCTCTTTCTTCCTCCCATTGTCCTATACTATTTATGATATGGGATTAGTGTGTGACAAAAAGGATGAAAACTTTCAGGTCTCTCTCTAATTCATCCTTTAACATATACTACCATGTTCCAGGAAGCTAAGTGTATTCAAGAGTTCCACTAACACACACACACACACACACACACACACTACATCTTAGTACATTTTTCTTTTTCTAGAAACATGACAAATCCATCTCAAATGAATATGTGTTTCATGATTTTTAATGAGTCATGCATGATAAATTACTGTTTTTTACATATCTGTGATGTTCTATAATAAATACATTGCATCTGAGGAACACATCAATTGTAACCTAGACAAACAAGGTAGTTTTTTCTTATCTGTCAAGTACAAAGGTAGAGAATCATTAAACTGTGAACCTACTCAACACTGTAAAAGTCTATTTTTATTTGTGTTTTACTATTCTTAGTATATTAATCTTTGTACTTAGTTTTCTCATTTGATATTAAGAGAGTAAATAAATTAATACAAATAAATAGTATTTGAACTTAATTCTGCTTGGTAACAAATTGAAGAGCCACCCCAGCCCTGTCCACCCAGCCTCACACAACACACAAATGCATAAGCACACACTTCTTTGTAGATAAAGGGTAGTATAATGAGAAGAATACATGATTTAAAATGATAAGATCTGGGGTAACTTTTAAATTTTCCTCCTTCGACAGAGTGCTCAGTGGAGCCACAATTTTCGTTCATCTCAATCTTTTGGAGAAACTCCCAATTCTGAGTTATTAGAAGTATGGAAAATCAGTAGGGGTCAGTTAACTTAGATACACAGCAAACTCAGAAGTAAGATATTCCATATTGAGTATTCTTCCAATAGACAGTCCCGAGAAATTTTATGTTCTGAAAAATAGTCTGAAAGAGTGTGAAAAGAGTACCTGAAACTTACTATTAATTTTTTTTGTTGTTGGTTTTTTGTGGGGTTTTTTTGGTGCTGGGGATCGAACTCGGGTCCTTGCTCTTGCGAGGCAGGCGGCGGAACCACTGAGCTAAATCCCCAGCCCTAATTGTTTTATTTTAATATCTTTGGGATTGCTACAAATTTTTAATTTTTTTGTCATTTTCAATTTATTACTTATTTTTAATCACAATTTTCCCCATTTTAGATTTCAGAATGGAATAACAATTACAAAGATCTGGAAGAAATCTACTCTTCCAATTCACTTCTTCCTGGCCTTCAGTCCTGCGAGTCTCAGTGGAAGCTGTGTGAAGGAGAGGCGGAGTAATCACCTCTGAGTTCATACGTCCCAGAAAGAGATAAGTGGCACAGTTCAGTGTCGTGACATAGACCCTCAATGCTGTGTCTATTTCAATAATGAAAAGTTCACGTGGCAGGAATACTACGTACTGATTTTACACGTCCACTAAACTAGTATCTGACTCTTGTGTACATGATATTCCGTCCTAGCCTTGAAAATATTAAACACCTCATGTAATATTAAGTACGTAGGTACGTGTGATAAAGCGGGGACCAAGACAGTGGTAGGTGCTATGGCAATAATGGTAATGATCAGTGGTGACGATAAAGAGCCATTTGCACGGAAGGATGGCTCTATAACGCAGGTCATCTGTGCAAGCGCTAAGGGCCAGCTACAGGTCAGGGTGACATGCTCTTCCCAGAAGCCAGGTAGAGACTAAACATCACACTAGATTGGAATAAATTATAAAAAGTAGAGCTGTTATAGAATTCACACATTACAATTAGTAACATATTAAAATTTGTATGCAAAGGTTGAATCATTTTATACTCTATTTTAACTATATAGAGGAATTCTCTCTTGACTTACTGGACATTAATGAATTTCTTCTTTTTATTTTCCAGTTAGGCATATAAAAGGGGCAATGCTATTGGTTTTATGCATACTCTAGTCAGGAATTAAGAACATTTCATATATGTGATTTATTTTAAAATTACCTTCACGATTTTATTATTTATGTACTTGATCAATTCTTCAATAAATGATTATCAACAATTTTAAGAGTTTAGTGCATGATCAAATTGTGCAGATCTTTTGGGTTCTGAGGTAGAATTAGGAAGGGAGGAACAACAACAAAAACTATACCAGTTTTATCATCTTAGGCATAATTAGGAATTTGGTATGGTAGCTGCAGACTAAGAATGATTTACAGAAATGTGTCTGGTTGTCAAGTAGGCCAGGGGTTGATCGTGCTACTTGACTGTGTTATCAGTTTGGGTCAGGATCACCTAGCTGATTGGTGTGGTGTAGTTCTGGGTGAGGGTGACAGACTTACTGAAGAGGGAAGACCGATCCACACCCAGACTATGTATGTACACATTTGATAGAAAAACATTTACATGGTATAAAATGGATTTCGATCTTCAAACCTAGCACTAAGAAAAATAAAGGTATGAGTAAACAAATATGAGTAATTTGATAGGACATTTTTGTCTTTCCCATCATATAATTTTTTATATTGCATCAAGATTTGTTTTAAAAATCTAAGTAAATGTGTGTTATTTCAAATCTGTATCATTTCGATCTATGCACCTGGCACTAGAGAGGTAAAGAAATCTAGAAAAAAAATTGTAAAGAGAATAGGAGATCTTTATAGTGAGATAATGTGAAAAAATTAAGAAAATAGAAAGCATAACAAAAGTAAAATACATAAACATGTTCAGTGCCTCTATGTACAGATTCTATGCTCTAAATATATTGTCATATTATCCAAATTCCAGCAATATCATATTAAATCAACTATGATGCATGCTTATATCAGAGGTAAAGCAAGACAGCTGACTAAATTACATAAGCATAAGTATTCTTCAGACTTCTAAGACTTTTAAAGAAAATTTTTTACTGTATCTAGCACATCTATCTATGTATCTATCTAGCTATCTATCTATCCCTCCCTCTTTCTATCTTTCTTTCAGTCATATGTTTACTTGCCTCAAAAGATATTTACTATAAAATTACATGATAGAGATTTAAGTGCAATTTGAAGTACAAAAAATAAAAATACTCCTTGAATTAGTCTAAAGAAAATAGCATCAACCAGACAGGAGGGAAGGGAGTGGGTGTCCTTGCTGGTAATTACCTGGTCCTTACCCTGATGAGCTCACTAGCCTTCATGTTTCCTTCAAAATCTACATTGATTTATGATAATCCAGGAAATGACATCAGTGTAATTGCCTCTGTCAAGTCAAGGGGAGACTGATTTGGCAAGACTTTGGGGCACTTTCTCCACAGAAGAAATAAGTATTCATTGGTAGCTTTACATAAAACAATCTTGAAAGCTAAAATTAATTCTTTTAGCTTGGCAAGGACAAGGAGAAAGAAGATTCTGCACTCTCCTTCAAGGTTACCTAAATTATTTCAGTTCTATGATCTATAACTGATTTCTTTAGCATTGAAAAGTGTAGTTTATTCAAAGTCAAATGCTTAAACGTATATAAATTGTGAGATCTTAACACTGCAGGGTATATAAAAAAAGTGAAGTGCTTCCTTTTGATCCTATAATTTAAGGAATAATATACTCATGACATATTTAAGCCCAAGATTTTCCTAAACTTCTCCCATGCCTAGCCCATTACTTAAAATTACTTCTTCATAGTTCACAGTTAAGTTGGTTGATTGATTTGATTTTAGATCTGTGATTAGAAATGATAGCTTGGCCGGGATTTAGCTCAGTGGTTCTGCCACCTGCCTTGCAAGCAGAAGGATCCGAGTTCGATCCCCGGTACCAAAAAAAAAAAAAAAAAGAAATGATAGCTTGCTTCCTCCCTGGGTACTGTTCAACCAGTAGAAAGCC
The DNA here is from genome assembly GCF_053883595.1 of Heterocephalus glaber. Taxonomy (NCBI): domain Eukaryota; kingdom Metazoa; phylum Chordata; class Mammalia; order Rodentia; family Bathyergidae; genus Heterocephalus; species Heterocephalus glaber. The sequence continues at coordinate 7,832,866 of NW_028258293.1, forward strand.
ACTGATGGACTCAAGTCAATACTCTGCTCTTTTCTGTTTAATAAAGGAATCATTACTATCTTGCATAGGTCTCAGGGAAGCAATTATCATTTCATCTGTAGGTATTTGGAGTTTATATAACAGCTTCAACATTTGAGTTGGAAATAAAATATAAACTGACATCACAACAATTATTAGAGTACGATCTTCCTGTAAAAGGAGCCTTGCCCTTATAAGGAAGCCCTACCACCAGCCTATTTAAACAAAACCTGAATTGTGTAGAAGTCAAATGTATCATCCTTCAAGTTGGACCCACCTTGTCAAATTACTCATTTTATTTCACTGAATGGTCAGTGTAAAAGATTAGCGGTAATGATTTGACTTACAAAATGGAGTGTACAAAAACTATATTTTAAAATACAGACTATTCATTTCAAAAAATGAAGCAATTAAAATCCCTCACTTGGCAGAAAATGACACTGTTGGCCCTGGAGTCTTGAAGCTCTTCCAGGATACAACAGAATTAATGTGAAAACCTCACTCTTCCCTGCATCAACATTTGTCCAACAACCTTGTTTAGGATAAATTACATTATGGTTCACTCTTCTAATAAACAAGAAGCAAAATCAGCTTAACACTTCTCTCTTCTTATGCCTCACCTAAACTCTGGGATTTTGACAAGTTTTCACACACACACAAAAAGAGTAAGAAATTTTCACAATACATCATCTCCTCCATTGTCTCAAAGTGTAAAATTAGAGACAACTTAATAGGGCCAGAGTATGAATACTACAAAAGTCATATTAAAGGTATTCACTTACAACCAAGTTAATTGAAATGATCTCTCTAGGGAAATTAGATAAAATTTCATTTAAGCTGCTGTAATACGAAGTTGTCTCATTTGGCTCATTTATTTTTAAATCTTGATTACCAAGATCCTTAGTTGGAACTAAATAAGCAAATTAAATGTGCTAACCTGGTAGGTTTAGTAACATTGTCCCAATCTGTCACCTAGTGGTTGTTAAATATTAGCTATTAAATTTAGAAAATAGGCAGTTTTTATAATTAGGCTAAGCTCAAACATATATTCATTCTGGAAATTAGAGGTTTCTAGAAAAAGAAAGGATGCCCGAAAGAATTAAAGGCACCATTCTAGAGTGATATGCATGTCCATGCTTTTTAGGGGTGCAGCTGTCAATGGCTAAGCCCTGGAAATAGCCTAGATGCCCAACAATAGAGGAATGGATGAAGACAAAGGATATGTACACAATGGACTATTATTCAGCCATGAAGAAAATGAATTAATGTCGCTTGTGGGAAAATGGATGGAATTTGAGACCATGAGGCTACTCAACATGAGACAGACTCAGAAAATTAAATATCAGGTGTGTTGTCTTATATGAGAAATGTGAACTGTATGTATATAAGTAAGTAAAATAAAGGAGAGATGATAGGGAACTGAAAGAAAGATAGGGCAGGGGAGTGGGAGGGGGGAGCAAACAGCCAGGGAGTTAAAGGGACTGAGAGTGACCCACATATAAGTATGTACCAACTCCCCAAAGCAAACGCTACTGTCTTATATCATAAACATACACTAATAAAAAAGAACTCTATTTTGGAGACCTGTAGTTTTCAAAGTTAAGCTTGTAAGGCATAGTTCCTTGGAACATATATGGATAAGAACTTTACTTCTTTGAGACAAGATCTTGTGTTTTATTTCAGGCTGGCCTTGAACTCACTATGTTGCCCATGCTAGCAGCAATTCCCCTGCCTCAGCCTTCTGGTTGCTGGGATTACAGACATGCGCCATCACGCCTGATGGTAACATCTTCGTTTCTTACATTTAAGAATATATATGATTCAATAGAAGGGAAAATACTTGCAAGCACATGGCAAGGAGACCAAGTCTGCAATGGATGCTGAATGAAAATGAATTGGGAGGAAACTTAGAAAGGATGAAGTGATTTATTACCTCAGATATGAAGTATGGATTGGGAGGAGAAGAATTAGGAAAGATGATTCCTGTTCTGATTACCACATAGCTGAAATAAACAAGGGAAGAAGTAATAGTTAAAACATGGTTTAAATAAGAAAGACTCTGTGTGTGTGTGTGTGTGTGTGTGTGTGTGTGTGTGAAAGAACTATATAAGGAGAGAAAGAGAATGCAAAGAATACGGTGAACATAACTTAACCAGTTTGTAGAAGTAATCATAAGTAGACAGAAGGTGTATTTTAAATGTGTTTGATTCCACAAGTCAGAAATCAGAAATAATTTTATTATGTGAAACTTGTTTGAAAAGCATCATTATTATGTTTCCATAGGACAAAAACAGAACTATAACTAAAACAACTCAATAAGTTTCCTGATTGCAGAAGTATGATCAGCACAATTCATAATAGGTAAGTCTTGGAAGAAGTCTATATGTCCAGCAAGAGATGAATGGATAAAGAAAATGTGGTATTTATACACAATGGAGTACTACTTTGATGTAAGGAAGGATAAACTTTAATTGTTTGCAGGAAAATGGATGCACCTTGAGACCATAATATTGAGTGAAATAAATCAGACGCACAAACTTAAATATTACATGGTTTCTCTTATATGAAAATGTCAAAATATAAATAAAGAGCAAAATAGAAGTTAATGGGAAGTAGGGAGACAGATCTTCCTCAAATGGGAAGAGGAGCAGGAGATGGAAGGAGAGAGTGGGTGGGAGGGAGGGAGGGAGGGACAGGAGCTTAAAGAATAAGATGTGTGACATACATGCATCAACTGCACACCGAGAATGTGATTATTATGTACTACAAAGTTGGATTAATAAAAAGTTTAAAGTAAAAATTATGATACTGAGGCCCTAGGGACTTTCTTTAGTGTAGTTACCACCTTCTCCCAACTTATTTTACAAACTCCAAAGATACTGAATCCTAGCGGCAACAGCAGTGCTCAGAGTTCCCTAGAAAAATGTAGCAAATCTGTTCTTTTTGCCCTTAAATAGATATGCACTCCAAACTGTGTCAGGTTCTGGACAATGACTCCCACAAGCATGGCCTAAGGCCTCTCTGCCAATCCCAGAGCTTTCACTTAATCTCCGATCTGGCACTTGATTATAAACACACTTAACCTTTCTCAGGTATCAGATTTTATTTCTCTCAGGTAAATGAAAAATTATTAATGATTTAAGACCCATGCTAGATGTCCTGTGATGAAGACACCAGAGAGAGTGGGCGGTTCTGGGGTTTTCTCCCAGGGTTTATCAGCTTTTATAAAACCTGCCATTCCCATCTATCATAAAATGAACAAACAAAACAAAACAAAACAATAGGCCAGTAATTAACATTCTTAGGAACTCAGGGAGCCCAGAACCACTTCCTCTGGCCCTCTGTTTTTCTATTGCTTAGGACTGAAGACTGGACCTCGGGCCATCGAACTGGAAAACATCCACAAAATTTCACGATTTTCTGTTTGACACAGGGTCTTGCTAACTTGCTTAAACTGGGCTCAAAATTATGCTCCTCCTGCCTCAGTCTCTCTGGTCCTGCAATTAGCCTCTCAGGCCACCACACCCGCCACATCCAGCTCAGAGGTGAAATTTACTTTGCTTTCATCTTATCTTACAATAATGCAAAAGAAAACAATACCTTTAAGTATTTCTCTTGATTAAGAGGGTAGATAAGAGGCAAAGGGAAAGTTTATATTACTAAGGAAATTTTAAACACTTTTTGCCGGGAGTATTTTAAGTGGCGTATTTATTTCTTCTGAATCTAAGAAAGAGAAATTTGCATATGCTGACTTCTTAAAAATTTTGCTTTTAGTAGTATATGAACGCAGTGCAGAGGGGGTTACATTACCCGTGGGGAGCTGGTAAATGCATATTGACACATCTTAGTTCTCTCCCTATTTTCTCCATCTCTCGGTCGGTTCCCTTCCCTTTTGTCAAAGATTTATCTCCCGTTTCCTATTGCCTATCTTTTTAATTTATTTGTATTTTGAGTCTCTTGTCTAAGAGAAACTGTGCAGTATTTAAGCTCATGTGTCTGATTTATTTCAGTTAATAGTGTGGTCTCGAGGTGCATCCATTCTCCTACAAATGACTCAACTTTATTCTTCTTTCTAGCACAGTAGCACTCTATTGTGTATAAACAGCACAATTTCTTTATCCAGTCATTTGGGTTGAGAAAGACTGCAAGCCTGACAACAAGTAAATCAGTGTGCATAGTCTCATGAAGAGGAGTGTATTCGCCTTAATTTGTGAATAAAGCTGAAAAAGTAAGCTTAACCCTAACTTCAGAGAAGTTAAATTTGCACTGGTTCCAAAATCATGATTCATTTGCTTTATGCTAATATTTGATTAAAGGACAAAACAAAACAAGCCTGGGGTACCACCAACATACAGCATTTCCTTTAAATAGAACAGAAATAAACATGATTTGTGATGGCTCAGGGTCAATGATCCCAGGAGAGACTGCAGTAGTGACCTCTATGGACAGCCACACATCCGGTGACGGATGCCTAATGGGGTAGAAAGTCGACTCTACCCTGGCTCTCCCTCTCTCCAAATCTTCTAAGATCCAACAAACTGAAGAGGACATAAGGGTCGCAGCATAAAGAATACAGGTCCAATGGAAGAATACGCAAGCCTTCTCAGGCAACCAACTACCCTCTTTCCACCAAAAACTACTGAGGAAAACTTCATATTGCTTCTTTCTTTAGCGCCTAGACTCTTCTGAAGTGAGTCACAAGCTGTCTTGTCATAACAACTCAATGATTCTACAAGTGTGGTTCTTTGTAAAGTTGTCATTCTATGTTACATTTATGAAACTGATGTTCTTAGTTTGGTCAACCAGTTATTTGTGCCTTTGTTAAAGGAGTTTGCATATTTTCTACCTTATTCGTGTCATTAAACTGCATTTTGCTTTGTTTACGTGCCACCTCTTTAAGATGAGAATCACTTCTAAAGATCAAATAGCTGTCTTTTGCTCTGTGGGGTTTGTTAATTTAAAAAAGAAAAAAGCATTGCTTTTGCTGAAGGCTGAATATTGAATTTTCCTGCAAGATACCTGAAAAAAGTTAAGTGGAGATCTCAACACTGCCCACTTTATGAGACACGTTGGACTAATAAGTGCAGTAATTATGCTGTTCAATAGTTGTTAGTGGAAAGGTGAAGGAAGGAGAATAGTAATAGAAAATCATATCAAATTTCATACTTAACAGCTTTAATCCCTGTAGTTATGGTACTCTTTTATAATGAGTATAATTTCTGTAATTGCAATTAACACATTTCTTTGAAATAGTGCTGAACTTTCTGCTTACTGTGTAAAGAACAGGAAAGTACTGAATAATGTGTTTTTGAATCAGGAGTCTCAACTTCATATTACCTGTAAAATGAAAAGAATTCAGTATGGGCCAAACATGGCATTTGGTTTACAAAGACTTAGGTTAAAAAGTCTTGAACTAGAAAACCTCTTGCAATCAGTGGCACTGATGAGCTCAGCACTTTTCACCAGCAGGAAAATGAACTTGCTTCTCTCTCTCCCACAGTGCCTGTAAGCTCATCTGGTTTGGACTCTAGCCTGCATATTCACCACGTGGCAGCAGGAACACTTGGGGAAAGGAGCTGGAGAGAGAAGAGGAGGGAAAAAACAGAGAGAGAAGAAGAATAAAAAGGAGTAGAATAAAAGAAATGAATTTCTGCTAAAACCAATTAAGTTATACATTTCCGGCACAATGGAGCACACATAGATCCACATTCATTTTCACCTTTGCCCATAGTGATCACGGATCATGAATTAGCCGTATACATAATTAAAAAGTAACTACACTGACAAGATATCCATTGGTTATTTGGGTTTCCATTTTTCAAAATCCCTCTTTCAATTTTCTTTTGTTTTGTTGATGAATTCTCAATGAATAGAAGGAAAATTTTAGGAAGCAGCTATCACAGACTTCAATTACAAATCCTGAGTCAGAAGTAGTCAGTCCAAATTCACACAGCAGGCTACCGTACTTTTTTATGCTAATACATGTTAGTTTCTAAATTAGTCTTTATCCTTGTGCAAATTCACAATTAAAGAAGACATATTTTTCTTGGCTTAATTTAGTCATCATTAGTATTTTCATGCCTAATTAAAAGACTTCTTAGATAGCTAAAGTGCAACATATTCAAAAGCAAATATATGCTTATAACTATAGGAATATTATTTTCTTTGCTCTTAATATTGTGGTTCTCTTATGTTTATAGATGTTGATATTTTGATAAAATGTTCTTTCATGTATATGTACTTAGTTACATAAATGCTCATTTTGGAAGATTTAGTTTCTCTAGAATGAACTTGTAATTATTAAATTTTATCACTAGACTTAGAAAAGAAGGGCAAAAAGTTGTAGTGAACACCTGTAATTATTAGGTATGTATGTGTTGCTCTACAGAGATAACTGAAAATGCTGAAATATCTATAAATAGAACAAATTATAATGACATTAGAGAACAAATGTGTCTTCATTAAATTTGTCTCTATTTTGTTAACCTTAATGTGAAGCAACTAGAGAGGAAATATAGTACAACATCTTATTCTTTTGTGGAGACTATCTAGATTTTACATACAAGGAAAGACAAATCATAGTATCCAGGAGTAAATCTGCCAGTTATTGTAATAAGAGGAAAACCTAGCAACACTGGATTAAGAGCTAGATGACTAGATTATGATTAGATTACATATTTGCAAATTCTCGTTTCTTTCATTATGATTGAATTTTCTCATTATTTTGAAATTATGTACTTATGGTTAGCCTACTACTTTTGTATTCTTTCCTCCAAACACACTGCGAGATAATGTTTCCTTACATGCAAGGTATAACTTCTAAAGGCTATTTTGTTTTAAATGATTGGCACAAGATAAAAGTTCTTTGGTAATAGCAGGGTATTCAGTAGAGTGACTCTCTGGGGAGAAAGCAGTTTACATTTGTGTGTCTCTTTTTAAATAAGCAAGCAAGCCTCTCATTAACTTCCAGCCATAATTAAAAGCAAAGACCTGCAAAATTCTTGAATTGTTTCACTTTAACAGTCAATAAATATAGCTCATTGGCATTCAGAATATAAATAATTTAAATGAGTATACCATGTCTGTTTTGTAGAATAACTACATAAAATTAAACTTACCAATTATAGGAATTATAATTAGTAATATTTTAAAAATATTTCTCAAAATCCAGTTTAAAGATTCTGGGAAATTACAGAAATTACCATAGCTACAGAGGTAGACTCAAATAGAAGTTTTTATCTTAATGGCCTGGGGAATCACAGCGGGTAGTAGTTTGGAGCTTCCAAAGCTCCTGCAATTTAAGCAGGAGGAGAAAAGAGCTCCTGGGACAGGGAAACCAGAGGGCAAAATCCCCAGGCTTAGGGTAAGCATTGCTCTGGTTTGTGTCTGGAGGGTTGTAATTATTCTACTAGTCAAAGTGCTTAATCATGACTAGATTTAATAACAGATTAAATGTATGGAATAATGGCCCTTAAGGGACTGGACATCAGAAAACAAAATCCATCAACCCCTGAATGAAGGAAAACCATAACATGTTCCACAGGAAGAAGGTACTAGCCATGAAACAAGAAAAGGACACCAAGCCAGAGCCTGTTGAGCTGTCTTGGTCAAGGAAACAGCCTTCAGAATTTGGGGAATCGAGGCTTCTGGAGTTCCTGGGACAGAATACAGAGCAGAGGAAGCTTCGCTCAGAAAGAGGATTGCAGGTAGCTAAGTTAGTTAGAAGTTATTACAAGGGAGTTACACAAAGCTGGGCCCTCAGCAGCGAAAAACAATTTAGGCACATGCACTGGTTAGCATTATAGAAAGAAAAGAAGTACTACTTCAGCTAGAGATGAATAGCAGTGATTGATATTCTAAATAGACATCAACCTACCTAGCCCATTTCTTTTTCTGACTTGTTTTCCCATTTGATCCCCATTTAATCAATACTACCTGGGTGACTATATTGTAATCTTATTGGTTGGTCATGGATTTGTCCCACCTCATGACCACCTTGTAATTTTCCATTCGGTCTTATAGTTTTGTCCCTCTTCGTACCCAGTTTACTTCGTGGCTTTGTCTTATAAAACACCTTTGAAAAGTGGGCTGAGCAGGCAACCCACTTTCCAGTCCCCCTTCTGTCTCCCTTAGACAGATGCTTTCTTTCTCTCAATAAAGTTTTCCTTCTGTTAACCTCTGTTGTTCCTAGAATTCATTCTTTGTGTTTAGGGAACTCAAACACATGTTTCAGATATCTAGCACATTTGGGAGTTACATCTATTCCTTCAAGAGCGCTGAATTTTCACAGAAACCTCTGCTGGGACTTGGTTGAGCACAGATAAGCACAGAGCTGTAAAGAAATTTCAGTAAGTTGATGAGCCAATCAAAAAGATGACAGGGGACAGATTGCAGCACTGATTCAGCATGAGGGACAATGCCCTTTCTGCTCACCAGAGCTGAAAACCTCATGACTCCTATGGCAGCATACAAAGAAGGAACTTGCCTTCTAAATGGGGAAAATTAACTTCACACCAACCACACTCTCTGGCCTTAAAAGCTAGCCATTGGCAGATCCATCTCTATCTAAATAACTTAACAATTCTAAAATACAATTCAAGGACACGTTTATAAATACAAATGAATAAACAAGGTAAATGTCACAGTTATGTCATCCCATAAAAATTATTAAGCATTCAAAGAAATGGGAAAATGGAACTCATGATAAGAAAAATTCAGTCTTGATGCAAAGATAACACACATAGTTGAATTAGTAGACTATAATATATACTGTCAAGGTGAGAGAAATAATTGAATGTACTAATCAGAGGCATAGGAGATAATACAAACTCAAATCAAACTTCTAGAGAAGACAGATATCGCCCTGTTCTTTAAATATGATTAAAGGGGTGGTTTTATATAAATCTTTGTCTAAAATAACATCTAAATTTAGCTGTGGGAATTGAGCCCTTGAGATATGGCTAGTTCAAATTGAGATACACTGCATAGAATACTTAACACGTTTTAAAGACTTAGTATGAAAAGTATTCTAAAATATTATATTAATACTATACATGTTAAAATAATATTGTTGATTTTAGGTTAAATACCATATATTAAAATTGGTTTCACTGGAATTTTTAAGTATTTGCTATGGTTACTATAAAGTTTTAAATTGCTTATGTTAAGTTACACTTACATTAAGTTTTAAATTGATTATTGGCAACTCACACTGTAATTTCAATGTTCACATTTATCCTAGTGACTTGGAGACTGTGCTAGATGAACAAGCAGACCGGTGCACGAATCTTTTTGATCTGTCCATCAGTGAGTGTTCCCAGTCCAAAGATACACAGACCATTCATTACCTGACACAGGGGAAGACAAAACAAGAGGGAATGTGTCAGATCTGGGTGCTCTTTACACTGTCTTTTAGATACTGATCTGTATTTAAAAGTGTACACATTTTTCCTAAAGTATATCTGTAATAATCATGGCCTTGATATGTCTTTTTATATTTATATTCCCAGGTTTTTGCAGCATTACTCATAGTAGCCAAGGAATGGAATCAACTGAAATGTGCATTAGTGAATGAATAGATAAAAAAGTGTAGTACATAACACAATAGAGCATGATTCTATGAAAATCTTGTCACTTGCAACAATATAATTCAAGCTGGACACACTTGTGTTGGTTGAAATGAGCCAGGCATTGAGTAGTAAGTATTGGTATGTAATGTTGCACTGCTTGCTGGATACTCACATGGAAAATGATAAAATAAACTGAAAATATGATCATGATCTTATAGCAAATAAAGCATAAAAATTTAAGATAAAACATTTGCCTAAATAAAAGATTAAAAAATAGAATTTCCAAAAGAAAATGTACAGAATATTTCATGATCCTTAGTTTTACAAAATGTAATATATAAGCAATAAAAAAAATCACTAAAATTATGTGAGACTTCATCAAAATGAAAAACAAGTTTGTCTTGCAGAGGGTATAATAAATAAGATGAAAATGCAAGCCACCAATTGGAATTGGAAGATTTATAAAGATCAAAACAGTAAGAGTGGTCAGTATTGCTGGCCAGGGTAAAAACTGGCATCGAGAACAGATGACTAGATCTATCTTATGATTCTCAAGGGAATCAAAGAAAAATGACAAATGACAATGAAAACATTACATAAAATGTTCCTGGGAACTTTATTTTACTTCATTCTTATTAAATTCATTCCATGACTGATACACAAAAACATAAAAAGTACACTATTGAGTCTCATGTCGTGTGTCATCGCATCTACACATGATGAAATGATTCAGTCAGGTTAAACATGCCAATCTAGTCAAACATTTATCATTCTCTTATGATAAAAAACATCTAAAAATTTTTCCTCTAATTTTTTGAGTACATAGTTCATTATTATTATCAGTAGAAACCGGCATGTAGAACACCAGTACTTCGTACTGCTACCTAAATATTCCTTAGTATTCACTAATCAAACTGTTCCTGAGCTCTCTCCCTTACTTCCTTTACCCTGTGGTAAACAGCATTCTATTTTCAACTTCCCAGAGATCAGATGTACATTCCACATATGAATGGGATCATGTGATAGTTATCATTCTTTGCCTGGCTTATTTCACTTAATGTTATGATCTTCATTTCCATTCATATTGTTGTCAGTGACAGAATTTCATGGATGAATTGTATCCCATTATGTAAATGTACCACATGCTCTTTATCCATTTGTCCTTGATGGACATACAGGTTGTTTACATTTCTTGGCTGCTGTGAGTCATCCTGCAATGGACATGGGAATGCAGGCTGAGTTTACTTCCTTTAGATATATGTATTCCAGTAGTAGAATTTCTGGATCATGTGGTAATTCTATTTTGATTTGTTTTAGAAATTTCCATATTGTTTTCCATAATGGCTGTACTAATTTACATTCCTACCAACAGTGTACAAAAGTTCCCTTTTGTCCTTACCAATTTTGTTTTATAATCTAATTTTAGAATATAATTTTACAAAGGGTGAAAGCCACCTCAATTCCATGAACAAATAAAAATGATAAGGTGTGTTTTTCATACAATGAAATAAAAAGGAACTTTGCAATAAAAAGGAACAAACCACTGATTCAAAAAATATAAAAGTTTGTGACTTTTTTAGTTTCAGACTCAGTTACTTTTAAATTAAGTGAAAGAATTTCACTTAATAAATATGATTCTTGATTATATGATTTCAATGGTAAGAATTACATTTGTTATATAAGTATATAATATCAATTATATGATTTAAATTGTAAACATTTATGTAACAGGACAAATTAATCTTTTGTGATAAAAATAATTGTTTACTTTTAAAAGACTAGTGTCTGAAAAGGGGCACATTAAGAGTTTTTCAGGGGGCCGGAATTTACTTCAGTGGTTCCGCCGCCTGCCTCAGAAATGCAAGGTCCTGAGTTCGATCACCAGTACCAAAAAAATAAATAAGTTTTTCAGGAATTCTGGGATATTATAAATACTCTTTTACATAAATCATCAGAATCATCCAGCTCCACACTGACAGTCTGTATCTTGTCTTATATATAAATAATATCTTTAAAAACCGGAGTCCAGGAGAAAGTGTCGGCCTCCCAGAAGCGTTTCTGAATCGGCTGCTCCGGACATCCAGGAACTCCCCTTTCAGGCCCGGGAGGAGTCCAGGGCAGAAGAAAGCCGGCGCTTCACAGCTGAGCCCGCGGGCTCCTCTGCGTCTCTGCCCCCCCCCCCCCCCCCCCCGCCCCAGCTGAGCAGCGTCTGTAGCGTGGCTCTGCAGGGAGGGTCCTGCGGAGCCCAGGTCCCGGCTGCGCACTCCTGGTGTGTCCACTTCCTCCAGCTCCTGAGCACGAGGGCAGCTAACCTCGGGTCTGCGGGCCACACAGCCCTGGACAGTGTTTACACAGGCACTGGACAGGCCGTGCTGATTAAAATGCGTGCAGACCGAAGACAGACACTGAAAGGATGAAGAAAGTGCACGGAAGGGTGGCATCCAGAAATGTGTGACATCGAACCTGCGAGGCGAATTCATTAACCTGGGTCTCTCCCCGGGGAGATGAATCCTGTGCACAGAACTAAAGGAAATGCCTCCCTAGCTGACTGAGACTCCTGGGAATGGGTGATTGGGATTACGATGTTTTGCATTTTTCTACCTTTAAATTTTCTGTAAGGACGCAGGCCTTGATGACACTTATCTTAAAAGATGAATCTGAAATAAATCAAATTATCATTTATTGGAACAAATACTTCTCATTTTATAAGATTTGTTACGAAAAGGATTACTTCTGGAACGTTTTACTCGCTTTTAATGAGATTTATGTTTAAAACGTATACACAGAGCAGAATTAATGTCTTGGATGGTTCCACCTTCTAAACTACAGGAATAGTTTTTCCAGCTTCATGCTTGCTCCTTGGGTAACAGCCGAATCCACCACAGACACAGCTGAACGTGTACAAATGAACTCACTTGCAAATTGCATGTCATTTGCAAGAGAAAATGGTGGTACAATTTGTTAAAAACCAAACCCTGGAGACTTCCTCTTCCAGGAAAGTGGGAACTTCCATTATAATTTACATTTATGCTTAAAATTATATTTAAATATGTTCTCTTCCTCTCTCTAAATTCAAGTCTAAGCCTTGGATAACACGTCCAAAAGAAACATGAAGATTCTGAAAAGCAGAGAGAGTAGCTTAGGATTTTAAGACGCACAAAATAGTAAGACTTTGTTTTCTAGTTTGCTGGCATTGTGTATTAATCACTGCGAAAGTCAGCAAGCCAGAAATGCTGTGCCAGTAGTCAGAAAACAACATTAATATATACACTAACAGACATAAGCACCCCAAAATCTTTTTCACTCTAGCCAAAGAATTGAGAAGAAGACACTTGGTAAGGCAGAAATTTTTAAAGCTTGCTGCTCAATGGGAGTCAGACATCACAGAAAATATCTATTCTCTCCACAAACCAAATAAAAGCCTCCTGTGCTCCTGTAGACCCTTAGGAACATGAGCCCTTCTCCCCTCCAGGAGCACCAAGGTTATTTTCTTGTCCAGTGACATGAGATCTCTCAGCAGAGTCCTTGTGGAAACAGGATGTCCATCACTGCTCAGCAGAAGGAGAAGCCATCTGGGATACAGGAAACTATTTTCCTTTCCAGTCAAGATAGCAACAGCAGGAGCTTAGTGAAGAGCTTGAACCAAGTATTTGTCCAGTGAGAAGGATCATGAATTTCTTCTGTCCCCTGACAATAACCAGAGAAGAGATTCTTCTTCACCTAGAAGAATCCCATCAGAGCACATCGGTCCAGTGCAAGATCTGAATACGATCAAGTGTCTTATAGTACCAAAGATGTCTGTATTTCAACTAAAAGTCATCAAGTTTAAATGACAAGAACCCAGAAGGTCTCTAATTGACTGGGGAAGGAACAATCAACAATCATCTCCAACACTGAAATGACACAGATGTTAGAGTTATCTGATGAGAATTAAGAGCCAATCATCATAAAAATGTTTCAGTCAGAAACTTCAGCATGCTCAGAACAAAGGAAACTAGGAAAGCTACACAGAGAAACAGAAATCTTGGGAAATACATACGAACACAACAAACTAGGTAGAAATTTTAGAAATGAGGCATAAAATAAACAGATGAGTTCAATTACAAAACAGAACTGTTCCATGACATCCATAAATTCAACATATCTAGGTACATTATGGTATCTCCAATTCATAACAGATATACTTTAAATTACTACAAAAGGATCTTAAGTATTCTCTCCACACAAAAAAGGTTAAATATGTAAAGTAATGCATAGGTTAGTTACCTTGATTTAGCCACTCTACAATGTGTAGTTACATCAAAGCAGCATGCTTTCGCCACAAAGATACAACATTTCTACTTCTCCATTAACAAATTTTAAAGAGGGATAAAAGTAAATTATGAAAACTGTGCACATAAACTTGTTAACTTGACACTTCATTCTTAAACAAACAAAATTATCACAATTTACCCAAAATTGACTGGAGACCTTTGCAGTTAGGTTCCACTATCCTGCCCAGTATATGACACAGGCCTGAGAAAGAAAACTAAAAGGCAGAACTAGGAGAGAAAGCAGGTGCCAGGGCGACCAATCCTGCTGCAGCCAACAAAGGCTCTGGCCAGTCCCAGGCACTGACTTTTATTGGAAATCAATTGGAGTAAAGGCGAGCTATGTGTAAGGGCAGGACTACGCACAGTTTCTATGGAAATTAATGCAAACAAGGCTCATAAAGGACAAGACAAAAGGGGCAGGGATTTAGCTCAGTGGTGCCAATGCCTGCCTTGAAAGCATAAGGTCTGGAGTTCGATCCCCAGTACCCCCCCCCAAAAAAGGACAAGACAAAGCATTCTTGAATCAGGAACAGAATAGACAAAATATGTGGTTGTAAATAGAACATTGTCCTTTTAGGAAAAAGGTTCTGGTTGTGGGAATGGAATTTGAATGTGAGTTACTCTGACCTCAGCATGTAGGCTTTGGCCAGACTCACTTCTATAAACAAGCCAACTGTGGGGTTAGCTCCTAACAGCTACCTTGGGAATAATCAATATTATGGCCCTCTGCAATATTGCATAGATAATGCCTAGAAAATTTATTTTTAATATTTTTATTAGTACATGTTTGTAGTACATGATTACATTCTTTTTGAAGATTTATGCTTAAAGTCCTGCTGCTAAAAATTTTTCAGTCACAAACCGTTTTACTATAAAAGTCTAATATTCAAAGAAGATTGAAGACAAAGCATACAAAACAAAGAAGAGGAGACTTTTTAAGTAGATCTGAAATATTCTGTACAATGGATGGAGTGTGACTCCAAAATTCAACTACAGAAAACCTACTCCCCATTTTGACAACACTTGAACATGAGTCCTTCCAGAGAAAATCAGGTTTGCATGAGGTCATGATGCTTATGATGGGATTAGAATTGTATCTATAGAAAAAACACCAGATTTTCTCTCTCTCTCTCTCTCTCTCTCTCTCTCTCTCTCTCTCTCTCTCTCTCTCTTTTCCCTCTCTCTCTTTCCTCCTTTCTCTCTCTCTTCCATGTAAAGGACACAGCAAGAAGAAAGTTATATACTATTCAGGAAGAGAACCCTTATCAGAACTCAACCAGGCTAGAGCCATGATCTCAAACATAATTTTTCACAATTTACAAGAAAGTAAATATTTAAGGCACTAAATCTATGGTATTTCTTGTAGCATAAGAACTGATTAATATCTTTTAATACCAACTCTATAATGACAACACAAAAGAGAAAGGTTATTTTCTCACATACAAAACTTTTTATTCAACTATCAGAATATTTAATTCAGCAATATAGAAAAGATATAGAACATGTCCAAGTAGTGCTAATTTCAAAGTTTGAAACAATCATTGCTACTCCTCATTGTTAAAGAAGAATATGGTGATATTTTCAAATCGATGCAGAAAATTTTAACAAAATTTAATGACTCTTCAAAACAAGTAGTTTTAGAAAACTGGAGTATGGGGCGTTCTTCAACCTGATAGAGAACATCTGAATATACCTACAGGTAATAGAGTTTATCTTGGAAAAGTAAATACTTTCACAGGAAGATAAGGCAAGAATGTTCTCATCACTGCTATGTAGCATGCTACTAGAAGTTGTAACCAGCACAATAAAGTAAGAAGAGAAACAAAATTTATGCAAGTCATAGCCAAGAAGTGGAACAAATTCTAGGCAGATGATGATACTCTACATAGAAAATCTCAAGGAATCTGCAAAAATAAAAATAAATACAAAATTCAATCAAAGAAAATCATGTAATCAATAAAAACTCCTCTAGAAAGATACAAATCAACGTAAAAATGTATAGTATACACAACATAAAAAAGGTCATTTGAAATAATAACAATGAACATATAAAACCTGGAAATAAAGAAATTATATCTTTTACTGCTGAAAAAAGTAGAAATCTAACAAAACACTTACAGGTCTTCTATGTTGAAACATACAATGAAAGAAATCAAAGGTAATCCATGCTAAAGGACTGCAAGTTCAACAGAGTAAAGGTAACAATTCTCCACAAACAGATCTGTATTTTCAAAAAGAATATGAAAATTTCAACAAGAGATTTTGGTATATAAGAATAAGATTATTTAAAAATTTTTAAAAGACCAAGAATCTAGAATAGCTTAATCAATTTTGGAAAAGAAGAGTAAACTGAGAGAAAGTGCTGCCCCTGCTTTTAAGACTTACGTAGCTACACCATCAAGATCAACTTACTGGTGAGGAGACATGGGCGCACGCTGATGGCACAGAATAACAAATTTGAAAACAGTCACACACAAATACATGAAACAGGCTTTGGAAAGGGGTGTAAAAACCATTCAGTAGAGTTAGGGTAATAATTCCAAAAAATGATGTGAAGCAGTTTTACTCACAGGCAAGCAATTTGTTGAAATTATGTGTTACTATGTGCAGTAATATGTATTACAATAAAGTGATCTCAAAGCTTCTGCTTTGTACATGAATTAAATTGTATGAACCATAAATTTAATAGTAGAATGTAAAAGTACAAAAAATAGAATGTAATATATAAGAAAATCTGCAGGACATAGAGCTGGATGAAGGTTTTTGAGACAAAAGCCTAATCTAGGTAAGAAAAAGTGAATGGATTGAACCTCATTAAAATTAAAAATTTTCTCTGTGAAGAAGTCTAAAAATCACCCCAAAAAGCTACAGCTTGGAAATATATGTTTGCAAATCATCTATACCAAGAACTCACATTTATATTGTTTTGTCTAAAATACTATCAAAAATTAATGTTGAAAAAATAACAATATAATTAGAAGTTGAAGACATAAAGGGACATTTCAATACAAAGATACGCAGATGGAAAATAAACACATGAAGGCGTTCAGCACCATTAGCCACTTGAAAATTAAAATGTAGGATACCAGGGAGATAAAAGTCCCAGTGTACTCTTTGAATGGTTAATTTTTTCAAAAGTGACAAAACCAAATGCTCGCAAGAATATAGAGGAATTAAATTTTCCATATGTCACTGTTGGTTATGTAAATTGTACATCCCTTTGGAATACTTTTGACAGGTTTTACAAACTCAACGTGTACTTTTGGTAGAGCCCAGCAATCACAGTCCTGAACACTTTTCCCAGACAAATGAAAAATTTCATGCACATACAAATCTGTCCACGCACTTTCATGGCAGCTTTGATTTTCATTTCCGAGAGCAGCACACCACCTGTTCCTTCCAAGGCTCTGTGCAGTTCTGTGTGACACATCTTCAGGCTTTTCCACTAACTGCTGAACCCTGGAAATGCCTGCTCACAGGAACACTGTCCATCCTGAAATAACATCCAATCATTTGTGGAGATGTCTGCATTCAGACTTTAAAGAGAAAGTGGTTCTTCAAAACAACATCCGGATTCTCTTCCTTAACTGTATTTAGCCATCGGGATAAGCATACTTTCCCATGACATCAGGGAAAGAGAAAATTTGTGCCACTGTAAATTGTCTTGTATTTTAATAAGAAACTGCAATCCTTATCAATCATATAAACTGAAGAAATACCAGAAAGATTTGGCTTTTAGATTTTACATAAATTGTATCTAGGATCTGTCATAGCCTGGGGTGGCAGTAAATAACCTCAAGTTGGTTGGTCTGATGTCACTTAGAAGGCCAGGAAAATATCAGAGAAGTGCATCTAGCAGGAGGTGTGCATGTGATATTTCAGAAATTCTTGCAACTTTAGAGCACTGAAGAATTCTGTTACAGCTTTACCTCTTGGCAGCATATCCTCTCCTCTGAGCAATTATAAAACCATAGACTTTCATCACTCATCATGCTCTCAGCACCAACTCAAAGGGATGCTCAGATCCGCAACTGACTGTCTGGCTTTAAAGACTTGGTACAAAAAGTCTTTAAGATCCAACTGCCATGGGGATACGAGGTGTATGACTTTGAGACTGCACCACGGGATCTGACAGTGCGGAGCAGTAGCTCTTTGCAGACCTGCACCCTAGGCTGGACAAATGACATCAGGAGAATGCAGGCAGTTACACGGAGCCCCTAGGGTCCCTAATCTGTTAGGACTGGAAGCCACAGGGCTCTTGGCATTGAGCTCTTTCACTACAAATGCTTCCCCTGGGGAGTGTGGCGTGCCATGGTGCATGCCTGATGTATGTCATAATTGAGTTTGCCCTTATGGACTCTGCACCTATTCTTTCAATATGTTTCTTCTGTAGCCATTAATTCCATTCATGCTGATATATGTTGATTAAAAATATGCAATATATTATGCATTTTATAACACGCTGCAATTTACCTATTGAGCTATTTTGCTCACTAAAGTCTACTAAATTGGAGATTCTCCAATTGTTTTTTTCATTATTTGTAAGGGATGATTACACTGTATCACAAGGACCAGTGGCTTCTCTATTTGTTCGTCACATAAAATTGTATTTAATGATAATATAAAGCAGAGAAAGCGGACTAATTATATCCTGCCGCCACAAAGTTAAAAGATAACAGAGCCTGATCTTAAATGAGATTAACAATTTTATTGTTTTCATGTTTATAGCCTGAGATCAATAATCCATTAATATAAAACACATAATTTATACACAATAATAAACAGTGCATTCCTCCGAAAGTAAACCTGATGTATATATTACTGCACATTAAAAGATTAAAAGTTACATATATCCATATGTATCCATAAATATACATATTCATATATATGAGAGAAAACATAACTAAGGAATTAAATTCATTTCCTAAAGTCTCTTGAATAAATTAATGTTCACAAAGTGTTTTAAGGGTGAAGTGTTAGAGTTATACCTAATCAAACTACATGAAAAGATCATCTCTATAATTATCTTAAAATCCTCTGATTTTTTGCAATAAAACATATTCATATTTCAACACTATCTTTCTGGTTAAAACTCTCTATTTTCAAATTTTATTGAAATCACTTTTTTGGTTGTTTTTTAATGTTTGCTTTTCGTTTTTTAATTCAGTCACTCAGAATTTTGATTTTTAAAATTCAGTCACTCAGAAAAATATAATGTGTAAATACCATTAGAGAAAGTGTATGGGCATACTATACCAATTTTCCATCAGTAAGTTGAGTTATACAATTACTTCAACTGTTCTTGTTATGGATCCACACTAGGCAGTATAATAATTGTGTTCATGTCATTTGCTCCAAAATTCCAGACCAAGAAATGTAAGGGGTCTGAGCCCCCCAGGGGAGCCATATGACCCAGGAAATCCGGCCACCCAAATGTGTGTCTGCAAAGACCATAGAAATCAAAGCTAAAATCTCAAACAAAATCTCTCCCCAAAATGCCTTCATGGAAATATCATTACCCCTGAATATACCTGACATTAAAATGAGTTCAGCTGAAAAAGAGACAGGTGAGTTGGCTCAGTGTACATGTCATATCCATGCACATGTATATGTGTCCATATGCATTCGTCATGTGAATATGCATCTATTTATATATATTATCGTTATGATATGCTTTAATATATTTATCCATTTTCTTTGCCTGATTCACTCTTGATTTTTATTTCTTTGAAAATACTGACTTTCATTTGTTGAGAATGCATCCTCATATTTCTTAGGCGTTTTGTTTAAAGTGAAGTTAAAAATGCCACTAACTTTAAAAGCACAAACCTGTTTCAAAGCTGAGCTCAGAAATTGCCCGGCTGCTTCTCAGGGTTACAAAGATCCTATCAGGCACTGGCTTTTATAAAAGAGACATTATACGTGTGAATTTATTTGTTTCAGTAAATTCTACCACATAAAATGTCTCATGATATTCTGAAGATTTTTCAGCCCAACTTTAAAATTTCTCTTTCACTTGTTTTTCTGCTTTCTGTGAAATTTGGAACTGACAACATCATGTCCAGTGCATTGTACTGCTCCTCTCCTCTGTCGCTCATGACTTCACTACTGTGGTAGAACTCGCAGCATTTACTTGAAGCCTTCACACATGTTCAGTCACTGCAGTGTGCCTCTTGTTTTTCAGTTCAGTCTCTGCTTTTGTGATCTTTCGTTTGAGACTATAAATACTGAGTTTCTTTAATACTATCTTATAGGTATATCAAAGCACATTTTCATTTATTATATGTTATACTGATTATAAAATCCAGATAACTCTTACATTTGTATTTTAGTCCTATCTTTTTCAAGTTTGACTATCTGACACACGAACATCCACTGTACTATATTTTCCCTCTGTCTAAGGGAAGCAGGATGCCTATAAACAGCTGCCTGGAGTTACACCAGGACCTCACCTCAGTTTTTCACTGACAAGTGAAAAGATCCAAATAGAAAAAGCTCCTATTGATAAAGAACTGATTGAAAAAGCTTCTGGTTAAAATTGGATACAACTGTAATTAACAATAAAACTTTGTCTTTATAATAGTCTGACCCTTTGAGGTGTGCAGGACATAAAAGCAAGAAGTATCATACTGAATGGGTAGTGAAGCTCGGGGAGTTAAAGTAATGTTCCCTGCGTCACCCTGCATGAGGATCAGTGAGCAGCAACTGTGATACAGAATGAGGGAATCCAACTCACTGCTCTACCTTCGACAGCATTCTTTACCCTCTGCAAGCATTCTTTTTATTGCACACCCCTCTGTGTTATTCGCTGCAATCGATGTTGTGAGGGATGCTGGATTAATGATACACCAATGCCCTGTCCACTCCAAATATTTTGATTTTTCCCTTCTTTAATTAGTTAAACATAAATTAATTATTTTTGAGGTAGAAATGAACTGAGATACAATAATTAGGCTATATACCCTCCTCATTTTGTTCTATGCTACATAATCTACAGTCCCTTTTATACCTGTTTTCAAAAACATTGCACTGTGGTATGGACATCTCTTTTATGACAAACAAAAAAAGCTCTAGGTGGAGAGGAAAGGTTAGAACTGGGTTCAAGATCACAGCCCAAACTAGTTCATATGATTTAAATAATATGTGCATAGATGAAAGGTAAATTCATGCTGAGTTCATTTATAAATATAAATATTCTATATGTAGATAGATAGATAGATAGATAGATAGATAGATATAGCTATATTTGATAATTTAGCATTGAGGTTTAGTTACTTTTTTGTTAGGAATAAGGGCACTCTGGAATTTTCAGTTACTGAATAGTATTTGTTTTGTATTTATATTTTGTATTTTGTCCTTAGGAAAATTTACTTTTATGAGCTTCTAATATTTCCTTTTATTGTCTACTTTTCTAATGCTTTGAGGAATGTTCATAAGAAGAAAGGTCAATATGAAAAGAATGGTGTGTCACTCAGCTTTGGCATATAAAGATTATTCAACATGAAACATATGCCATTGCTTGTACTTAGGGACTATTTACATGTGATAAACTTAAGTGAAGACATATCTATCATACAAGTCTAAATTAAATTAATACCACAATTTAATTTACTCCATAATACCCAATACATCCCATCCCCCACTGAGCAGGTGTGTGTCGCAGTTTATGACCATAGCATTGCGCAAAGGATGAGAGAGTGTTCTCGAATAACTACCAATAGTTTAATAAGTGGAGGTTCAGGAACTTTATATCCAGATGTCTTTAAGAGACATTGTAAACATTCCTTAAATTGCCTTTCCTCTTTGGATAAAATTTGATCTATACATATGAATGAGAGTACAAAAGCAAAAAGAAAAACAAAGGAATTTCCTTCACTCACTAAGCAAGTGGACAGATAAAAGACCTCTAGGCTGGTAATCCTAACCTGCAAACTTTGCAGGGATGAGAGCAGGTATTCCTGTGGCTGCCTTTGTCCCCTTACCAGGATGAAGAATTGGACACATCCTTGTTCTTTTCCAGTCTTTGGGAGGTTGGTCTTCTGTGTTGAGTTGCAACAACCTAATCACATGGGACACCACTTTTCACAGTTCCTGGCCTGGCATGGCTCAAAGGATGAAAGATTACTCAGAGTCAATGTCCATTTCAAACTCTGACCAGGCCAAGGGGGGCTCCCCTTCACTGAGACCCCTCAGAGTGAGAGTCTCATAAATAAAACAGTCCTGAACTGAAGCTTCTGTGGCTTTATATTGGTAGAAACAGGAAGGATAAAGGACAAAAGAAAGACAATATCAATGCCCAAATTCAAGTAAGGGACAGGGGAAGGACAGGGGATCTTTTACATCACTCACCTTAGGTCCAATCTAAATAATAAATCAGAGTGTGGAGAGGAGAGGGCCAGAGCATTCATTCCTTAAGGCCATGTGTTTTGAATCTAGTTGCCCTTGTGGTCCTGCAGGACATCTTTTAATCTCTAACCACCGTACATTCTTGAAGGTTTTGGTTGTGTGACACTAAAAGTCCTTTATCTCTACATATCCATCTCATATGCACCTCTGGCCAACAACCCTACAGTAGTGTAATTATAATCAGCATGATTTGCAATCAAAATATTTGTAGTAATTTCATTTTACAGAGTCCTTGAGAAATATGCAGATTTGGATAGAGTGAAAAATGATAACTAAAAAGGCAATCATTTTAAAAACAATAATTAAAGGTAAAGACAATAATGCAGGAGGAATAAGAAGCATGACTGAGATAATTTCCTATGCTCTACTATCTGTTTAGCTTACCCTCTTAATTCTGAGAAATGCTTTCTCTCACATTCTTAGCAGGGGAGTTCTCTCTATCTATCTTCAATTACCTCCCATATATTTCAAAATAATTATTTCTTTTAAATCATCAAATTAATCCAGACTGAATATCTCATCAGTATAATTCTGGAACTGAGATGTCCAATGGTTTGGAACATGTGTTTTATTAAACTAGGGCCTAAATTTTATTATGAATTCCTATACCAGCATTCTTGAGGGTTGTGGTTTTTTTGTTTGTTTGTTTGGAAAAGTGTTCTTTGTACTTGATGCCTTTTTCTGCTCACTTACCTTTACATTTTGTCTGATGAATAAGGATATCTAGATTAAAGTTACAGGATTCAAAAAACATCCATTACCTCTTAGGTGGATATTCCAGTGGTCTCCTCCCTAATCTTCAGTGTATCAACTTCTACGTGCCCCAAATACAATCTACCATCCACAGGGTCACCAGAATAATTTTTCTCAAACATAAATAATTACAACCTATGCAAATCTAAGAATTTCCAGCCCAAGTTTTCTTTAAAATGCAGTATCTTGTTGCTTATTTAAATACCTTTCTGTAATTTTGGATCCAATAAGTATTTATCTAAGTATTGCAACATATTCTAGAAACTCATCTGTAATCATAACTTCAAAAATTCCACATATATGCACTCCTTTGATAATAATTATACTGTCACTGATTAATGTACTGAACAATAGACCAATTTGCTAACCTGTTTATCATACAATACTTGGAATAACAGAATAAATTTTTGCATTTTGTATAATACCACTGAAATTTTTCAAATGAAAAATCTTAGTTTAGCATTCCTAGCAAATATTTCCACATTAGATCATTTTCCTCAACCTAAAAAAATAAAATTTACTTTTTGAAGAGCAATAATCCTGAGAGGTAATTCAAAATGTACTTCTAGATTAACAATTGTTACATTTGGGTTACATTACACAAATTACACACTGACATATTAATTGTGAAATATAGGTCATTATTTTACATCTTTAATAAAGTTTACTAGTTATTTGTCAATGTAATGTAGTTTTCTTTTATTTTAGAACAAGTATTCAATAATATTTTTAGAAATGAGAAAATGTAGCTTTCTGACAATCAGTATAATTTTTCCATTTTAAATATCTTAGTTTTTATTCTTTTAGTTACATACGTGATGTTTTCAGTACAGGTCTTCTTACTAATATTACTAATTAAAATATAGAGTCTACATGCCAGAAACTGCATTTGTAACTTTGAAATGTCTTTTTAAAATATTATGATGTGTAAATAAATTTTGGAAATTATGACTTGGAAACCACAATATCTAAGTTAAGTTCATCATCAATTCTGTCGGTGTAAGTCTCAGCCTTCTTATTCTCTGAATCAATTTTTCAGAAGTGTGATAACATCAAAATTAAAATCTTCTTCATTTGAAAATTACATGATAAAAATGAAATTTTAAGGAAGTATAACATGCTAAAAAAGATGCTTGTTTCTGGAAAAATGATTTGATTAAAGACAAATAAGAAGAAAAAGTACAAGAAATATATTTTATAACATATTTTCAAAATGTCATCTTTAGAATTGTGTCTTTAATTGCACATGTAATTTTCCATGGTTCTGTTTTTGAATCATTTGTGTTCATTAATGTGGCTATACAATTGTCTCAGATTTCAGATTTCTTTCACTCTCCCCACCACACTGCTGTGACAGTGATTGAGGACGACACACCTTACATTTTTGCATACCATAGCCTATAAGATCAGCATGCTGTTGGCACTAAGACTGTACTTCTTCACTACTGTAGCTTTATTATCTGTCATTACCAGAGGTGCATCACATTTCCAACAGCCTACAAACGCACATTATGATCACTCTCCCGATGTTTCCTTTGTGGGGAATGCCTTTTCCCCTTATGAATTAACATTCATGTTTATCTGCCCGTGCAGGCATTACCTCCTGCATTATCTCACCCACTCAGCTATTACCCCTACCCTGGAGAATATGTTCTGATATCCCCAGTGGATACCTAAACCAGGGATCTCACCAAACACACACACACACACACACACACACACACACACACACACACACACATACAGCTCAATGTACAAGTTAGGCACAGTAAAATTAAGAATAAAAGCAAATAATAAAATAGAACAAATTTTAAAATACACTGTTATAAATGTTATTCAAGGCTCATGAACTATTGATTTCTAGTGTTTTCTATTTAATATTTTCAGATCATGATTGACTACAAAAATACAACCTTAGAAAGGGAGAGCATAGCTAAAGAGGGATTACTATAGAGGATTCTTAACCATAACTCCCCTTTCTCCTTTGTCCAGCCAAATTGGACTATATATATATATATATATATATAAATAAAATACATTAGAGAGAGAGTATATATACATATATGGAGAGAATACATACATAGAGAGAGAGAATATATACATACATAGAGAGAATACATACATAGAGAAAATATGTACATATATAGAGAGAATATATATGTATAGAGAATATATACATATATGGAGAAAACACATACATATAGAGAGAGATATACATATATAGAGAGAATACATACATAGAGAAAATATGTACATATATAGAGAGAATATACACATATATAG
Organism: Heterocephalus glaber; assembly: GCF_053883595.1. Lineage (NCBI taxonomy): Eukaryota > Metazoa > Chordata > Mammalia > Rodentia > Bathyergidae > Heterocephalus > Heterocephalus glaber. The sequence continues at coordinate 7,858,208 of NW_028258293.1, forward strand.
AGAGACTATCTCTCCAGGTAGTGCAGACCAGGCCTTGAACTCACTATGTAGCCCAGGCTGGCCTCTAACCAACGGCAATCCTCCTGCCTCAGCCTTCCAAGTTCTGGGATTACAGGCATGTGCCACCATGCCCAGTGCATTTCTTCCTTTTTCTTTTTTTTGGGGGGGGGTAGTATTATATGATGATTCCATTAGATGTTAAAATAATGTCTTGTTTATTTTTTTGATTCCCTCTGCAGACTCTGATTCTGCATGGAAAACATTTTTCAAAAATCTCCTTATCTTAAAATATGAAATGATTTGGCCTCAGATATGCAAGCAACCAGAGGTGTGTTAGATAAATGAGTAACATATCTATCTAAGAGAGTATAGATTTTCAAAGAGCGCCTAAATATTACTTTTTTCAATTACCTCTATGCATATAAATTAAAAGTTCAACAAAAATATGAATGATGAAATGTGCAGTTGATAGAGAGGAGATCACACGGTCTATCCACATTTAAAACTTTGTGTTACAGGTTGTAATTGTATAAGCGGAAACAGTAGAAAAACAATATATTATGGGCTCTTTCCAACTGCATAATTCTTCCTTGTATGGGAACTCGGAGGTGACTGACTCTTAATTACAGAGCCAGGTCACAGGGGACACTAAACAGGGTGAGACATTGTAGTGTCCTTCTCGGTCCTCATTTCTCTTGATTGTGTGAATGTATGGCCACACAGATTCTGGTCTTCTAGGGATAGTAGTAATAATTAGGATAACAACATCTGAACTGCAGTCATATTATATCCTTTATAAAAACAGTTAAGAAGTTAAAAATGCAATATTAACATCCTAAATTTTACTTAACACATAATGACTGACACTGATTCTGGAATTGAAAATACAGGGAAGACCTAGATACAGTCTCTGACATTGGAAATTTAGTGGACACTTAATACAATATATGAGTTTAAAATAATTCTGACAAAATTTAGGCAGAAATAAAAGCTATTCATTTGCTACAAATTTTAAAGACAATGAACTATCAAATGAGGGCAGGTGGCTATTCTTTTCTAAAAGTATCAAACATGCAATATAGAAGCAAATTAATGATTTATGCATTTCCAGCAACATTTTCTAATTTAACCCCCAAATGGAGATTTTTGTTTTCTCATTTTACAAGTAAAAGTGTTGAGACTCCAGGAACCCGAATGACTGGTTAATTGACACACACCAATACAGAGAAAGTGGCAACATTTTTTGGGGACCAGACCCCGGGACATTTCTGAAGAGCCTGAAACTCTGCCTGGTCCATTTGGTCCATTTGTCACCGCAGGCTGAGGCAGGCTGAGCTGTCTGTCAGGCCTGTCAGGGAGGCAGCTTTAGTGCAGGTCTGTAAGGGCGGAGCTACCGAAGGTATGCGATGGGAGGCCTTTCAGGGGACACAGGTGAAGACTGCCTCTGAGGGGCAGGTGGCGCTTCTGAAAACGGGAAGAGAGCGTTTTATGCGAGCTCAGGACTGAAGCACAGCCAGACGGGAGAGGCACGTGGAACAGTGCAGTAGGTTTCCAAGGCCTTCAAAGTTTCGGTTTCCAGTCTTCAAGCATGATTCCAGGAAAAATACGTAGATCTTTTCCATCAAATCCAGGAAGCATATTTGTACACTAGCTCTTTTTAAATTTTATGTAAATATAGAGCCAGTAATAAAACAGATGGACGAATGCTGTAGAAGCTTTACCGATGTTCTCAACCCTACTTTGCATTTGCCTACCACGGGAAAATTGCAAAAACATATTTTTCCATATTGCAACTATAACCCTTGTGCTATTTCCTGCAGCTCCCATAACAAAGTGTCTTAAAGAGCTGAAACGTGTTTTCCTCCATTGCTGCACATAATGATCCTGAGACCAAGATGGCGGATGCTGCAGGACTCTCCTTGGCTTCCAGGCTGCCTCCCGCGGGGTCTCCCTGCGTCCTTCTCCCGCACACTGGAGGGTCACTCCCAGAGGGCTTCGGTTAGTTCCAACTGCAGAATACAGCTTACCTCTGGATAACCGCAGGTGCTTCCCTTGTAAGGGCAAGGATTATTAAATGAATTAAATTATCTTTCAACAGTAGTTACAAAACCAGAGGTTGGTGTTGCAGTTTGCCAGCAAGTGTGTGTGTGTGTGTGTGTGTGTGTGTGTGTGTGTATGTGTGTGTGTGTTTCTATGGAAAGCAGCAGAAAAAGGCTCTGAAAACACTTTTCTCTATATACATTGATAGGAATTTGAAAAAGCAAGGAAATAAGAACAGGATAAAATAAAATCGGCCATTTCTTGCATCCTTCAGCAGACTGCTCATCTCTTGTGTTTTCATAGCTTTCAAGGACAAATAAGTAATGAAGGAAGCCCTTCATAAATGAGTACGGATTATCACCTTTAATCTTTACAATGACTCTTGCTATTACCACAATGAAAGCATTAGGATGAAAATATAAATAGCTTTCTCAATATCATAATTTTAAACTAGAACCCAGGTCTGAATCAAAAGCACATAATTTTCCCAATGCTACTTTGCATAATCAACTAACTGAACAAGATTTTATCTACTGAACAAGGACCGGTCCACATATTAGCTCAATGCCAGTGTGGCATTTAGGGACTGGATTGTTTTATGTCTATACACACTTTTGTTCCTTCTATTTTTATTAGTACATGTTTGCAGTACATAGTGGTTACATTCATCGCGGAGAGTTTGATTTCTTTTTTGTTGTTGTTCCCCTCCTCTCCCTCCCCCCACCCCTCCATCTGTTTCCCTTGCCATTGCCAAAAACTCTTATTTCCACTTTTTCTTCAATTCTCTCTTTTTAAAAATCCCCTTTCTCTTCTTTTCAACCCTCTCTCTCCATATCCTTTTCCTCTTTCTCATCAGAAAATCAGCTCCCTACTTCCTATTACCTATACTTGATATTGCTGTTTATTTATGCTTTGGGTTTCTCATGTAATAAAACCTCATGAAATTTAATCTTATGTGTGTGATTCATTTCACTTGACACTATGGTCTCAAAGTACACCCAGCATATCATTTTTTCCATTCATTTCCTGGGCATTTTTAAGCTATTTTATAAAGCCATAATTTGTATTCTTCATCTTTCCCCCGTGACTTGGTCTTACATTTTCAAGTTGAGTTTGTATTCTAAAACATCCTTATAATTCTTACTGACACCAGGAAGGGGGATGCTAGCTGAGGAATACAGAGATAAGCTTTGTATTTGATTAACACGGGAAATGAAAGTACTTTAGCCCTAATTTTTTAGAGTATCACTGAGAAACGCATACTTTACTCCTTCAGTATGCTTTGGGGAATATTAAATCTCTATAACATTGTCTTGAATTAGATTTGTGGTAGTATTTTTTACAAATGTCTTCAGAGAAATGAGAAAAAGCTACCACCTGACACAAAAATGACTTATTCCATGTGCCACAGTCTAAATTTTGTTCGGTGTATGTACAGACCAAGATAGGGAGCAGTTTTGATATCTTAACTCACATTATTCAAGTGCTGTTTCATTAGATTAATAAACTAAAGGAAGTCTAGACAGAATTCCACCTATGTTTTATATTTTTATTGTATTAGAGTAATACTATCTTTTTTGATTCTGGGAGACATCTGATAATAAAACTTTAGGCATTTACTCACAGTTTCTTTTGGAAAGAAAATAAATGTGGGATTCATTTAGGTTATATATATGTTAAATGTAAAACTTGTGTGTGTATATTTCAAAAAGATAATGTGATGGATATTTACATTCTCTAAAACATAGGAAATTTCTTGAATACAAGAGATAATAAATGTAATTTGTTTTTCTTTTTTGTACATGGTGAGAAATTGGGAAATTATTGTAGATTTCAAGGGTAAGAGCTAGTTGTCTACAAAGAGGGAATACATCTAATTTTCCTAAAAATGATAGTAGTCTGTATTATGGTTTAGATGGAGCATCACCAAAATGTCTCCTGTGTCTGAATGGCAACAGGATCCCAGGGGGCTCCATACTGAGTGTGCTTCATACCCTGCTGGGAGCTGGGGTCAGGTGGAAGAGGCAGCCCACAGGAGCCTGACCTGGAAGGTCATCTCCCCTCCTCTACCCTTCTCTCTCTGTGCCTCCTGTCCTCCATGATGTGAGAAGCTTTCCCCCGGCAGACCTTTCCACTATAACTTCCTGAATTGGGGCCACAGACTCTGGAGTGAAAACTCTAGAAAGTGTGAGACAACAGAAGCTTTTCCACCTTTACACAGTAAATGTCCAGGAATGTGTCTCAGTGATGAAAGAAGAAGACATAATTTGTTACCTTATGATCAGTTTTAAACTAATCATTCTGCCGACAGGCTTGTGTCTCAAGACGCAGTCACATGAATGGTCCTGAAGTTGTCATCTGGGGCACTCAGGTGAGTTTGGGGTGTGTTACCAACAGAATGAAGACCTTCTCCCTATTACCTCTGCAGTCTACTGTATTGTGATACAGGCTCCTGCATGAAGCGTAATAGCAAATTTTGAATCCTCCAGAGTCGATTCCAGTTTGGACTTCAGTGGCAAATAGGGGAGAGACATGAATTCCTTGGCAAGAATAAAACTTGGATTTCTGCTTGAATTGGGGGAATGTTACACTGATGGAAAGATGCTAGGTTCTTTGTGGGTCACAGTATGAGTACTTTACAGGTCCAGCTGGGGTTCTTTCATCTGGAAAAAAGAAAAGGAAAAGAAAAGTATTCAAAAATTACTTTCTCATTTCCCCACAATAAATGGTGCCATGAATTATCATAGAAAACAAGATAATTATTTACATAAAAAGAATGAGTTTGGTCATTAGGACATATTTAATTCCTCCTGGTTGCCAAAGGTAAATTTTAAAGCATTCTGTTCTGACATTCAAATGTCTCCACACTAATTCTCACAGTGCTTCTATTGGACAGACGCAGTGATATTATTTATAACATTGATTTTCAGATGATATGGTAGCCACCTGGAGACATTAAGTAACACATCCTGTATTATTTGAGCATAGGTCCAGGTGACTCCTAATTCTGGCTCATTTTTAAACACTACATTTTATCCAATTACTTTCTTTCATTTGATGACCACCCATTTCAGCCACAAATAAAGACCCCCAAGAAAGGCTTAGAAACAAGGTATATTATCCTCAGGGGACCTGGAAATAGGTGGATACGACCACACATAGGGCCACAGAGAGTTCAGGAGGCAGCAGACTGCAGCAGGGAGGCTTCGGCCAGAATTTTTATCGAGGTTTCTATCAAAAAGGCAAAGAGAGACAGAGTGAATAGGTGAGGACTCGTTAGTCTGAATAATTTGGAGGGCTCTTCACAGTAGACCTAGTCCCTAACCACCAGGCCCTGACTCTGGGATGGTTAAGACAGAGGAGCGAGGCTTCTGAACTCATTTTTTGCTTATCAGATGTGTGCTCCTGGCTAAGTCTTTTCTAAATCTAAGAATTGGTTAGCCCTGGAAAGGACAGTCTCTTCCTGTTCAGAAAGCCATTTTTTAAACTAAAAGTAATCATAACACAGTGAAAACGATATATGCATATATGCATTTGTAATTTATCTATATGGAATATGTGTGTATATCGATCAGCTTTTCTAATTATTCATAATGTGAGAATATCTTGAAGCACCTCGTGGTTTTAATCTTCATTATTCTATAGTATTTTAAATACTATATTTAATAACATAGTATTAAACATTTAATACAATGTTTAATGATATTGACTTCCTAACTTCTCTCTCAAAATGGACCTGATATGATTACTACAGAGAAGAAACTTTGTTATCGAATCTTGTATTGTTCGTTACAGATTCCATGGCTGGGGTAAAGATAAAAAGAAAAGAAAAACTAAATGAACGAACAAAGCCTAACCAGGGCCATTGTGTCTTTTGGGTGACCCATGGTGCTTTATGATCTTGAAGGATATACTCGTCCCCAAACCTTCTCATTCTGGATGACTACATAAATCCTTCAAGGAAAGAAATCTTGCTGCCTAGGTATCTATCTTCTGCCTTGGAAATAATGTCTGGTTCAGTGGTCAGATATTCCCATCATGAAGAAATGATATGTTTCATTGTTACAGAAACACGGAATCCAGGGTTATCTGGCCATATTACCTGAATTCAGTTTGTAGAAGTCTTCTACCAAATCATCACCTTATTAGAGAAATATGAGTATCATCTACTCTGGTCATGAGAAACTCATACATTCACACCTATTCGTCACTGGTTGGCAGATTCCTGTGTCATCTACAGTAACTGGCTCCTGTGTTGTGAGAACTCTGAGCTAAGTACAAAGCTAACTACAAAGACAAGCTATATGACACAAGTTTTTCAGTGCTCTTAGAAGTGCTTTCTCACACACAAAAATCCACCACCAGCAAAAGCAGCATAACAAGCGAGAAAGAGTACAAAGCCTGCTTCACAGTCCTTAGCCTTTGCAGAGGTAGCAGACTGTTATCAAAAGAGAGAGCTCTCAGACTGCTTAGGTATGGATGATGATAGACACAACTTCGCTCTAGCATGCACCACTTCCCAAGTATGTATTTCTCTTGCAACCATGACATTTATACCAGCATTACACTGAAAACTGTTCTAGAGTTTTGATTCTTAGGCTTTCCCACTATGAAAACATCACTTCACTTTTTTATATCTGTATTTGTACTTGAAAACATTAACCGGTGGGATGAAGGAAACAGGGAAGGGGAACGTTACTAGAACCTCTGCACTCGGTCCTAGTCTCCTGCGAGCCACGGCAGCACAAGGCGAATAAACTTATTATGCAGGAAAGGTAGAAAAATGAGACTTGGAGAAGAAGCTGAGCTTTGGGTCTGATCAGTGCTGCTCTGGGGGGCAAAGACAAAAGCTCTGAGCTCGCTGAACCTTTTATTCAGTACATTGGGAGAAACGGATGTAACAAATGAAATGCAGAGTTCAGGAACCGAGGAATGAGGAACCGAGTAGATGAAGATTTTGTTCCTCCCAGGGTGGCTCCTGCTGGTGTAATCTTGTCCTGGAGAATCACAGCATCAGCAGAACCTTGAGGTCTCAGTTGTGACCGGAGACCAAAATGGAATTATGTCTCAGAATGCCATAGCTGGGCTGTAGGTAGGAGAACTAGGCTAACCAAAGGGTTTTTCCCTAAAATTATGTACCATAGCTCCTGACAGTGAGAGGATAAAAAGGATGGTGGAAATATCACTATGGATTATGAGAACTAAAGAGAACATGTGGGGCCGGGGATGTAGCTCAGTGGCACCATGCCTGCCTTGCAAGTGCAAGGTCATGAGTTCGATCCCAGTACCAAAAACAAGACAAAACAAAAAAACAAAGAGAATAATATGTGAAAACACAGTTAGTAACGTCTGGAATATAATAATCTCCTAATGGCACATATAACTTTTAAAGTCATCTGATTACTATACAAATGCTATAAACAGTGAAAGAAGTACATCATCATGGCATTGCCTACACATCCCTAGAACTCGTTCCTTTTTGTTTCTTTCCAAATGGACATTTATTATTTGCAGAGATAAATAAAAATGATTCCCATTTTTAGGAACATCCTAAAAATAGAACTCATTCTTTTGGTCAGGTTTGAGCATTTATTCTGTTCAACTTTAATGAGGATCAGTGAATGACTAAAATGTGCTTCCCACCGTCTATTCCTTTACCAGGGGAGAGAGATGTGCAAAGAAGCTTCCATAATGAATGCATCGCGATGAGAAGACGATAAAGACAAAATATAAAGTGCCCTGGAAATATACACACGAGGCCTCAAGTAAAACTCTAGGGTAAGGAGTATATTGGTTTATTTCCCCTTTCATATGTGAATTGAAAAATGTTTAAAATATAAGGAGAAAATTGGTGGAGAAGTAAAATAGCAGTTCCTGCTCCTCTTCCCTGTCTTTCTCATTGAACAACAATTTTCTGGGTCAGCAACTGTCCAGGCTAAGGTGAAACAGAAAAGAAAGAGGTTTGAGAAACTGATAGTACTTTAGCCGTTCCAGAGCCTCAGTGGTTTCCATGCACAACTTCATTTTTCTAAGGTATTAGATGTAACGTTTAAGAAGGAGACATAACAGTACAGAAAAATAGGGTTTTAATATAAGAAAAAATTTAAAGCTAATATGATAGTAGATCAAATATGTCTAGAAGTCATGCTTCACAGTTTGTGCTGCTAATTTTGCTTCAGGTTCTTTTGTGTTCAGAGTTTTAATTTTCTCTCCTGTGCTTTAGATTATTATTACTTTGGATTATTATATTTGAGATATGAAATGAAAGCTGGGAAACTAGGCTCACATGCTCACAAATGGTGATGTTTTTCGGGGAGCTTTGTGGAGGTCATTTAATAAGGGCAGAGACGTTTCATTGAAAGACACAGATTACTTGAAACTAGAAAGACAGTGAAATAAGTCAAATAACCTTACATTTCTTCCTTTTTTATCTCCTACTTAGGTTTTCTTATGTATTAAATAGAAGCCAGGGGACCTAGAGAGTTTTTTGATGTGGCTAACACAGGTAAGCTTTATAAGATAGAATCAAAGCTGAGAAGGCAGAAGAGTAGATATGGATGCTTATAATAAAATAAATGACATTTGTTGCATTTGTGTATATGCATGATCAGTCATACACACACATGAACACACAACTGCATACACAGTTCTTTCTTCTCACAATTCACAAGTGCAAAATTCCCTCCTTGGTAGCAACATAGAAGTTTCTGTCATCACAGAAGTTATATTATCTTCAGAGTTTTCACTGGGATTCTCTGCACATAGCAATGAATGCATATATGAGCCAGCCAGATACTTCCAAAGTAATATATTTCTAGAAATTTTAGTGTTGAAAAACGTGGCAATAGATGAGACTATAGAACAGAACTCCCAGCAGGTTTGCAAGAAGCACTTTCCACATGAAGTGATTAGGGTTGGCAGTTGCAGGGCCAGAGGTGCTGGTGCAAATGATCAGACGCGCACAGCCTCCAGGCCTTTCCTAACAGCTGCTCTCCAGTGTGGCTCAGACCTGTACTCAAAGGCTGAGTGCATTTTCATTCTATCTGTAACCTCGGTGGTCTACAGTATACCTATGAGCAGAGCGACGGCCCTGAATTCCAAGCAGGAGGGTTAGTGTGGCTAATTTAAATGTGCTTCATAGGAGAGTCAGAAAAGAAAGATTGTTTATATTGGTTTTCAAGACATATAGGGCCGAGGATTTACCTCAGTGGTTTCGCCGCCTGCTGCACAAGCGCAAGGACCCGAGTTCGATCCCTGGTACCAAAAAAAAAAAAAAAAAAAAAAAGACATGTGATTGCAGGTTTTCAGTGGAGTAAGCAATATAAGGTATTTGTAGAAAAAAGCCTTGGTTTTAGATGACTTTCTATTATCAATTCTACTCCGCCATCACTAGAGTGCTTGGCATTTTTGAGTCTCACAATAACTGACTTAGTAGCTTATAAAGGAAAAGGAATATCTGGTGTGATCTTCTATTTAAAATCACCCAGGTGACGCCTTAGGAACTTATGTGACCCAGCTGTATAGTGAAGGCTATCACGGCCTCTGAAATGACAGTCCTAGACTACTCGTGGGAGGAGACTATACTGGGAAAATAGACAACAAAGCGACCACTTTCCAATCCCTGGGTAATAACTGCCAGGTAATTTGTGTAACTCTCTCTGGGCTCTCATATCTGAAGGTTACAGCCCTGCTGGAAAAAAATTAAAGAAAATATCTCACCAAAACTTGTTAATGATTTTTTGAATACAATGACACTAATTTGTCTCTCAGGTACTTACAAGAATTTAGGAAGTAATTATTAACTTTCCCCTAATTCCAAAGAGCGGATTGCTAACTTGTTTATGCAGATATTTCTTGATTAATGACCAACCTGTTTAATGACTGTTTGAACTGAAGACCAAGGAATGCTGATCAGACTTCAGACCTGCTTCAAGGATTTATGATCTGTCTTTCTATGAACATCTCTTTACATCTTGTTTATAGAGCTTCAGTGTCTTTTTCTGTACAGCACACCACGTTTATACAGTATTATAATGTTTGCTGACTGTACTGCATAGTACAGTACTGTAGTTTTATGTTCTATTATCCATTACAGTAGTGCATGTAAGAGCTATGCAAATAAAACCAGTCACCACGTTAGAGTTTCCTTTGACCACGTTTCTTTGTTCTGAATATTGCAATACACATACTATATCCAATTCCTCATTTAGCAGCCAATTCATTTGAACTTGGTCATTAAGCCAGGAATATCTGTATTTTTCTTTATTTCTTAGTTATTGAGTATTTTAAGTATATTCAGGGCCAATGTTTAGATTCTACATGCAAATCATCCTCAAAGTGAAGGGAGATTACCAACTTGGTTTTGACTTACAAGACTCACTTTTAAAATGACAAAATAGGAGGTAGATAAATAAGAAGTAAGATGGGGCCGCGAGCAGTTCGGGGCTGTGGCTCAGCAGGCCAGGTCTGGCAGGACGCCTCGGGACTCTGCTGTGGCGCGCTGCCTGAGCGTCGGCGTGCTCCATGGGCAGCAGCCACGGCCGCGATGACAGACTACGTTGAGGAGCAGCAAAACGAGCTGGAGGCTCTGGAGTCCAACTACCCCGACTCCTTCACAGCATTATCAGAAAATCCACCCAGCTTCACCATCACTGTGACATCTGAGGCTGGAGACAATGATGAAACTGTCCAGACTACCTTCAAGTTTACATACAGTGAAAAACACCCAGATGAAGCTCCTCTTTATGAAATATTTTCCCAGGAAAACCTAGAAGATAGTGATGTCATAGACATTTTAATATTGTTAGCATTACAGGCTGAGGAAAATCTTGGTGTGGTCATGATCTTTACTCTAGTGCCAGCAGTGCAAGAAAAATTAAATGAAATAGTAGATCAGATAAAAACGAGAAGAGAGGAAGAAAAGAAACTAAAAGAAAAAGAAGCAGAAGAAGCAGAGAAGCAGTTATTCCATGGCACCCCTGTTCCAATTGAGAATTTCTTATGTTGGAAAGCCAAGTTTGATGCAGAACTCTTGGAAATTAAAAAGAAACGGATAAAAGAAGAAGAGCAAGCAGGAAAAAATAAATTAAGTGGCAAACAGCTGTTTGAAACTGATCATAATCTTGACACATCTGATATCCAGTTCTTGGAGGATGCTGGAAATAATGTGGAAGTAAAGTAGATGAGTCTTTGTTCCAGGACTGGATGACTTGGAGCTGGAGGATGTTGAGGACGACCCAGACTACAACCCTGCTGGCCCAGGGAGTGACTCAGAGGACTGAGGCACCATCTCCGGAGAGCTCCACAGCCACGGCATCTGTGGCTGTGCTGAGAGGCTTTTAATTTTCCTTTCTTTTTTTTCTAAGAAAAAATAACTCCCAGGAGAATATTCTTCTGATAACTTTCACCATTGAACTTAATAAACTGACCATACAACTTCAAGGTAAAATGTTCACTTCCTCTTATCGGTGAACAGAAGTTTACATATTTAACATTATTTAATACTGGAGGGAGATCCTACCTATAACACCAAGACTTGAAGGTGGGTTGTGGCCATGTGCATACAGGTATATGTATAAGAAACAGAAATAACTCCTGTTTCTTATCCTGGAGATGACAGTTACTTTTGGATTCCAAATGTTGTCTTTCATATAAAGTGTTAAAATACTGAGATAAATAGGAAATTAAATCTGGATTCCAGCCTTTTGACACAGTAAATTTAAGTTTTAACAGAATCAGAAGCCCAGATTATACACAGGAATAAAATGGATGTTATCACTATAATAGTTTAAAAAAAAAAAGTAGGGTGAAGTTCAAATAATTTCCCAAATTACCTATTTCATTGTTTCAAATATATTTTAATATGTATGCTAGTTTGTTTCATTTCTACTACTAGTTTCTCAGTTAATGGAAAGGAAAGTTTTGTGCTATTATGTTTGTTTCTTTGGACTGGAGGATCTATTTTGTCCATGTCTTGTACTCTAAGTAACTACTTTGAAGATAATGATACACAGTATATATTAACTGTTGTTACTGTCCTATTATTTTGTTGCAAAATTTTCTTTTATTTTTGCATACAATAAAAAACCCCTTTCTGTAGGTTATCTCTTCACTCTACTTTTTCCTTTACTATGTAGAAAGTTTTAATTTAATATACTATAATTCCCATTTGTTGATTCTTGATATAGTTTCTTGTTCTTTTGAGGTTCTATTTAGGAATTCATTGATGAGGCCTTTGTCTTCAAGTGTTTTCTCTTATTATATCTTCCAATAGTTTTAATGTTTCTGTTTTTATTTAGATGGACCCATTTTATTTTAATATTCATAAAGGGCTGGAGATATGGGTCTATTTTCGCTCTTCTGCATGTGAATAACCAGTTTCCCAAGACCACTTGTTAAAGAAGCAATTTTTTCTCCGGTGCAGGTTTCAACCCTTTTGTCAAAGATCAGATGTTTAAAGGTGTGTGGGGTTATTTCTTGTCTTCTGTTCTAGTCTGTTGGTTCTCATGTCTATTTTTGAACAAGTATCACCCCCAAGATTCCATTTTAATCCAGTAAGACTGGCTGTCATCAAGAATACAAAAAAAAATAACAAATCTGGGCAAAGATGAGGAGCAAAGGAACCCTTCTCCATTGTTGGTGGAAATGTAAAGTAATACCACCACTAATGGCAATCAATATGGAGAGTCTTTAAAACACTAAAAAGATAAATTTCCTTCAATTCAGCTGTACCGCTCTTGGGTATTTTGGGTGAAGAGTTAAAATGGAAAGGAAAGAAGGGAAAAGAAAAAATATGAGAAAAGGAAAAACATGGAAACAAAGTCTTTGTAAATAGGGAAGGGTTGAGGGAGTGAAGGGAGGGCAGGGGAATGGGGAAAAAAATAAGAACCAAGATGCATTATGTAAAGGTACAAAATTCCAATGATGAAGGTAACTGCATTGTGTACCTAAAATGCACCAATCAACTAAATGGAAAAAAATCATGTTACAATTGTGACACATGCATACTCAGGTTCATAGCTAAGGATGGAAACTATGAATATGAAAGAATCTGTCCTGCCCATCACATCACTAATCTTCTCTCAGTTCCCTACTATTAAGTTTTCTGTAAAGCGAGGAAAACAACACCCATTTATGAAGCCAAAATTTGTTATCTATTGTTTGCATCAAGCAATCTAAGACGTTAAAAAATACAATCAACCGTGGTTTTTCTTTTGTGCTCAAAAATTTTTGTTGGACAATGAATTCATAAATGAATACAGGGAAAATATGATAATAAATCAACTAAATTCATTCAGAGCCAGAAGTTCTTTTGAGAAAATGAACCCTAGGGAATTTGTAGAAATTTTGAAGAGGGCACTGGGTGCTCCAAAGATCAAGGAATGAAATGAGGAAAATTTAATGTCTGTCATCAATTGTACTCCAGCCAGACTGCTCCTATGACTTGCACATAGTGTTTTATTGTTGTTGTTATATATCAGGTTCATAGAAATATGACTTAGGGGCTAAATCTTGCTGAATTTTTCCACTTTATTTCATTTTTTGGTGTTTAGTTTTTGTTTATGTTAACCGAACTACATTCACTTTCAAAGAAAGGTTGAAATCCAGAAGGTGGAGGGAAGGCAGGGGAGGGTTGTTTGGCCTGCAGGAAGCACCCTCTTCAGCCACTGCAGGTATCCCAGCGAGTGCTGCATGGCCAGCTTACAAACACAGACTCCTTTTGTCTCCTAGGTAACTCCTGGAAGCCTTTTATAGTTTATAATGCTGACGTATCAGAGGCAATATTTTGGAGCCTACGGAGATATGAGACACCACGTTCGCTGGTCTTCCCTGAGAGCCCACTGAAGAGGCACGAGCCATCTTCCCTTGGCCAGTGTGCAGGAACAAACCTCACCCTTCTCTCAGCAGCATATGTACCTGCCAGCTTCTGCTATTCCCTGTAGTCCTGTGTTCCATGCAACTTCTAATCTTCACAGTCCATGAAAAAATGTAGTGATCTAGAAATTATTTTTTTTTATCATGGCCCTTGCTATTCACAAAAGGAAGTTTGGGTATTTCCACCTGGTCTTTCTACTAGGTTCATGACCCCTTCTGGAAAATTGAAATGCAGATAACTATGTATGAATCTCAAAGGAAATTCTTGAAGAAGCTCCCGATAGCCCGGTGCCAGCTCTGGCCCTACAATAAATTTTAGTGGAAGGAAAGGGTCATTTCTATTAGTTGGCCTGTTAAGATGCATGGAGGAGTTTGAATTCAATCTAACAGGAAAGAGTTCTAATGAAGGGAATACATAGCTGAACATAAATACACAGACAGCTGCTCTGGCAGCTGTGTAAACTCAAACTATAGGTACATGTGCTATTTTTGTTTTCTGAATTCAGAGAAACTATAAAACTGTACTGGCACTTTAAAGAGTGCAATTTTTAAACCTGTTTAGAGGCAGGATGAGAGAGAGACTTAGACCCTTCATGGGTTTCATGGTTTGCATCGGTCAGTTCTCAAAGAATCACATCACAGACTGCCTTGGAAGCAGAGTTCCTCAGTACCTAACCCACGTGGGCACGTATGGCTCCCCTGTACAGACCACGTGCCACCTGAGGGATCTTTTCCTCATGGTCCAATAGACAATCAGGTTAAATAGAATGCATAGCCAAGCTGTGGTCTGAGGCTTTTCCAAAAGTGCTCCTCAACTCTTTTTCTTTACCTCGGATAAGTCACTTCAGATTTGTGCATCTCAATGTTTTACATTTGTAATGTAAATGTTTGAGGTAGATTATCTCTAATTTCTCCTTTTTTAAAATTTCTACAAAAAAATAATTGAGTTTGTTTTGAGAACATTGACTACTAAGTTTTTTAAAAACATAATCAATGGGCCAAGATTTAGCCCACCAGCACAGTGCCTGCCTGGCAAGTGTGAAGTCCTGAGTTCAATCACTGAAAAAAACCAACAATAATAATAATCAACATTTAATCCATTCCTCACTCCTCTCCCTGTGCCTGTGGACTCCAATGTACACAACTCTGTGTATTGTTAATTTTTTAATTGGCTTAAGAGAGTAAATTAATAAAAATGAAATTAGAACCTGATAAATACTGAAATTATTTTAAATAGCAGATTTTCATAGCTTCAAACACTTCAAGAAACTTTTGAATAAAACAATATTTATTAATTTTTAATTATTTGAACACTTAAGAGTCTATGAATTCATAAAGAATACCAATATCCCAAGTTTTATACAAGAAACTTTAAGCATAAATTCCCATATGCATATTTATAATACTTCAAATCATTAAGATGAGTTGTATATGAGTAGAACTGAGTGGTTTTTCTTTTTATTGAATCCTGCCAAGAAATTATATTCCTTTTACAATGACAAAAATAACAAAGTATAACAGTTCAATGAAGAAAATCTTCCCTGACATTAAAAGAATGTTTATGTTAATAAAATCTGGATTTTATTAATTGTGATGAAAATTGCATTTGTAACATTTTAACATATTAACAAATTTACTAAGATGGTCAGAAGTAGAATGAAAAATTACAAATATAATTGCATTTTATACTACTTAGAACAAATAAAAAATATACCAAAGCTTTTATAGATGGAATATCCATTAGCAATAAAAAGAAGAAAAATGACAACATTTCTACTATGATGTAGAAAAAAATGTAATATTGTCAGACTGGAAAGTATTATTTATGTAAAATGTTGTGGCACATTTTGGTTAAACTAGTATTTTTACAAGACTATTTGCTATTTTTACTCACTTTTTTTTTTTTTTTTTTTGGTACCAGGATTGAACTCGGGTCCTTGCTTGCACAGCAGGCGGCAAAACCACTGAGCTAAATCCCCAGCCCTTTATTCATTTTTCATTAGACTTTCTTTTCTGTTTTGGGGGTTTGTCATGACTTACTTTGAAAAAGCACAAATTGGTAAAAGACAACTTGTACACAAGATGTAGTGTGAGAAACATTGTCAATTATTCAAAAAAAAGTCAAGAATATTCTGCTAACTGATGATTTATGCAAATCTAAACAAACTCTCTTGGAACTACAAATGTTTTTTGAAATATAGATATTAATCTTTCTTTAGTATCATTAGATGTCCTAAATATCTAAGGGATTCCTTACCTCTGGGAAGAGAGGAGATGTGAATATAACCTGCACCTCACTTCTGTTACCTTAACTTCAGTCTAATTCCAAAGTGGTTCTGAATCAAACAGTAGAACACTAATATGTACATCTATGATAACACTTTGATGTTTAATAAATGTAATTTTCTGAATTCTAGGTCTCTGGCAAGGCTCCTCTTTTGTTAGAGTGTAAGAGTGATACTGTACTGCAAAGAAGACTTTTGCTCAAATATATTTTCCACCCTTGTACTTCATACACTCAGTAGGGGGATATCTTCCCTAATGCTGCACATATCAGTAACCATGGGATCAACAAAAGTTTACTCTTTTATGTATAAAGCACAGATAGGCATAGAATACTGCAACAGAGTATCGTTTCATGGGGACCGTGGAGGAAATTAGGGAAACGAAAGACCTAAGAGGTTCCATAAGGAATCAATAATGAAAAAGCAAGCCGGATTCTGTATTATTACTGCTGTGTGACCTTGGAAAAATACAATTCCTCAGCTTTTAAATGTGTACAATAAAAGTATCTACTTCAAGGGTTACTAGGAGGGTTCAGTACTTTACATTTGTACACCGTTTAAAGCTGTGTGTATTATACTGTGTGCTCTAACGGGGATGTAGACAGGGAGGGAAGGGGAAGAAAAAAGAACTAAGAGTGTCATGCATTTGTACCAACTCCCCAATTAGTAGGTACTGCAAACGTGTGTTAATAGAAAAAATTAAATTAACATGTTAGAAAAAAGCATGGCTCTTCAATAAGATGAACAAATAGAGCACTCAATCCTCACTAAGAATAAGTACATTATATAAATCTAAAATCATGCAGAAATAAACATTTTTTGAAAAACAAAATAAGGAAAAAACTTCTTAAGAAAAAAATTGTCCTTGTTTAAAAAATTTTGGATAATAGTAGTGTGTACCATATAGAGCTGGTCTCAAGACTGAATAGGACAATGCCTGTACACTGTAACACAGTTCCTGGTACTTAGTAAATCTATAATATCATTAAATTAATATGACCAAATAAAATATGTATTATAATATTAAAAGCAATAAATTTTTAAAAATACTTATCATTTAGTATATATTAGTCTTTAAGTATGAGTACTGTCAATATTTATATAAATAAAGTTTCTTAGATTTTTTACAAGTTTAAATGAAGATATTTAATTTTTGAATGGGCTTAAATTGTGCTTTTGTAAATGCCATTCTACATAACTGGAAAGCCTCATTGCTCTCAGCTGACTGGGAAGCCTCCATGTTGGATCTTTGAGAAATGAACAGCATGAAGCAAGGGTGCCGGACTCTTCACCTTGCAGAGTCTGCAAGGGTAGAATAGGATTGGCCGTCAGTTGAATGCGCCTAGGTGACTTCCAAGGAAAACTTCCACCCAGTATGAAAAATATTGAATGTACTTCTTTTATCTGCACAAGAAAAAAGTCAAATAGCTTAAGTCAAACAAATGTATTGTACTTTCTAGAAATTGTTTTAGATGTGAACCTGAGAATAGATTCTCTTTAAAAGATTCCCTAAAATGTATTTTTCTGAAAGAAAAAGAAACAGGAGGAGAAGGAGGAGGAGGAGGAAGAGGAGAAACAGCAGCAGCTGTAAAGAACTTTCTTCAAGATTACTCTATGCCAGAGAAGGACAATTGTGTTCTGATTTTTAATGATGGAAAATGCGAATCCATTTTCATAATTTTTTAGCATTGTCTATTTCTCCAAACTAAATACTGACACGCATAAAGAGTCATCAAAATATATATTCAATGTCCAATTTTTTTAAAAAAGAGCATTGTAGTAAAAAAGAACTTTGTCATTAATCTCCATCAAAATACCCCCAGCCTGAACACACTTATCTCATCATTCTTGACACTTCAGCAAGCAGTTCTGGATCCATTTTCATGGCTGTATTTATAAGGTATGTAAAAACAAAATACAGCAAATGATGCTGCTGAGGGCCATACAATCAAAAAGGAGGCTCCTGACAACAAACTGGTGCATTCTCATCACCTTATTCACCAGATCCGGCACTCTGACTTTTGGCTCTTCCTCAAATTCAAAAGGATCATGAAGGAGAAATGTTTCAAGTTGATTCAGGACATTGAGTAACCCACAACAGCGCAACTAAGCACCCTCATAAAATGTACCTCTAGAACTACTCATAAAAGTGGGAAGAAACATAAATATGAGATTCTCTATCTAAAGATGGAGAATTTTGAGGAAAATTAATGGCAATATGTCTTTTACTAAAAATTTTAAAATTTTAGTGTTTTTTCAGTCACAACTGGCATACCATAATTCATGAAGCCATATGCTATCATAGATATTCTGCATTGATTTTATTGATGACTTCATATTAAACCTCATTCACAGATTTGTAGATGGAAAAGAAATACTCAAATATTTTAAGAAAAATTTGGAAGGAAGACTTAAGTGCATACATAGACCATATGAATTTGCCATGATTGTTAATTGGTTTAAATGATTTAGCATGAATAATTACTAGAACACCGAGTTTAAATTATCTATTAGAAGTTTAAAAGTTTTGGGACTATTAGCAATTTAATAGTGTAGTTGCTATATTAGTTCCAAACTTTCATGTATCTGTTCCCAAATAAGAAAGTATCTCTGAGCTTCACATCAAACTCAAACTTCTTTGAAAATCATCAAAGGACACTTACACTGTACTTTGAGATGTAAAGGTTATTCAGATAGCACAAAATGATTTGAGAGAGAACTCAACTTCAGACAACTAAAAATTAACTCAAAAGTCCATCTAATACTCCATAAAAAGTTAACCTTTCAGAGTTTTGTTCCAATAACACAAACTTCATAGTTTTAATCATTTAGGCATCTAGAAATTTAAAGCACTCTCAAATTGCAGATTTATGGCCCAGAGTTTCAGAGTAAAAATAGTGGAGAATTCTTGATACCAAACAGTAAGAAAAACAAGAAAATATAATTGTTCATATTTGTAATAATATTTGCATCTCAGAAGGTGTATTGGTTGGGCTTCCCTAGAGAGGTCAGAATCAATAACATGTATAGGGATATTTATAGGTATTTCTTTATTTGTGAATATATTTATGAAAATGAGATTCATAGATTGGCTCAGGGGATTAATGGCTGCATGTTCCAGCATGGCGCTCTGCTCAGTCCAAGAACCTGGAAGCCTCAGAACAAGAGGGAGTTGGCTGACTTACTCCTTCCCCCATTTCTTGCTCCATCTTTGCTGCTGGTCTATTGGATGGGCCTACTCATTTCACCGTTGGGGAAGATCTTCTCCACCCCGTTTGCTGGCTTGCATTGCAATCATCTCTGGAAACACCCACAGATACACCCAGAAGTGCACTTGATGAGTTTGCTAGGTGTCTCTCTGTCCAATCAAAAGAACAATCAATATGAATCGTCGCAGAAGGATTTTATGAAGAGGAAGTAAGCCTTTAAAGTATGTCTGGTGAATCAATTCTGCTCATTTCTTGTGCCAAAATAGTTTTTCTACCTGATCCATTTTATCCCATCTACTAACAGTGTACTTGTTTTTAATCTCTATCGTCCTATCTTTCACCTCTCTTTCTTCTCGATTTTGTTTTTGTTTTAAGACAAAACATTTTGAGTTAAATCTAGGTAGATAAATTTCATCCAAAAGATACTTGTCAATGTTTGAGACATTTCTCTTTATATTATATATGCCTTCTTTGTTGATAGACATGTATATTTTCAGCTAATGATAGTTTCCATACCAATCATCCCCCAAATCTATAATAGCTCAGATGTGATTAATGTTTATTTTCTTAAAGTTCCAAAGATGTTTTCTGATAGGCAGGTAGCCTCCCTCCATTTAGAGGGTAGTTTGAGCTTCTCAGGCTCCTCCTTTTCATGGTCTGCCATCTTTTTACTTGGTTTCCATGTTCACAGAGCCAATGGCATGAAGGAACACAGCGTGGAGACCATCTGCTAAGCTTTCTATGGGCCATGGGGAAGGGGCCTGCTGCACATCTCTCACATTCCATTGGCTGAAGTGTGTCACATGGCCACATTTCCACTAGGGGCCCCAAGTGACACAATATATGTGTTCCTTGGAGGAAGAGGGTGTATTCATTTTCACAGGAAATGCTACTGATAACCTGCAAAATGCTACCGGCTACTATATAGTTGAACTAACTTTTGTTAAATGAAAATAATTTGCTAGTTGATGGCTTAACTTATAATGGCCTAACTTGGTTTGCTAAATTCAAGTGGAGAGCTTGAAGGAGAAGATTAATCATGAAAGTCATGACTATCCTATAATTATGTTAAGTTGTTAAATAGAATGAATTGAATGTATTTGATCAAAAATAGAGAATGAGGCAAGGGATTTAGCTCAGTGGCACTGTATCTGCCTCACAAGTGCAAAGTCCTCAGTTTGATCCCTGCTACAGGGAAAAAAAAAAGAGAGAGAGAGAGAGAGATGACATTAGTTAGGGTAGAAATTTCTTGTTCATAATTGTTTTATTGAAGGAAAGTATAAAAGTTATATTGTATGTGTTTTATTTCACCTTTTTAATAGCACAGGTTTGCAGTGCATTCAGTTTACAATCATCTTGGGCAGTGTCTCATGTACATAACATGGCTTCATCATCCTCACTCCTACTTCCCTCCTCTACATCGCCTTTCCCATTTTCATTATTGCTACTTTTTTTTTGGTACCAGGGATCGAACTCAGGAGCTTGCACTTGCACTTTCAAGGCAGGCAGTGGCACCATTGAGCCCACATTATTGCTACTTTTTAGGTGAAAAAATGAAGCTCTTTGTTATCAATGGCCAAGACATGAACTGTACAATGTGGTCAGAAAGTATAGAAGTTTAGAGAAAGGTAAGAGCAGGTTAAAGAAGGGTTAAAGCAGGTCCTTCTAAAGAAAGCTGGTTTTTAAAAGGACACACCGGCCAGGGGTTGATTTCACCAAGCACTACTGACAGTTAGATAGTGATCTCAGGGCTTGTAGTACGGGTGAGGAGAGTGGCACACACCCTGGGTGTTTGCAATGAACAGAGCAGAATCTCCTGGCCAAAGGGGAAGGGCATTTCAAACTGCTCCAGTGCCTCTCTGGCCAGTCCCATGCCCTGGACTAAGGGGATTTAATTACTGTGCATTAACATCTCTCCTGTGAGTGGGTGTATCTTGCAGATTCACACAGAGCATGTTAGGGGCAGGCTGGCAGTGCCCATCTGTAATGCCAGCACTCAGGAGGCTGAGGCAGGAGGATCACCTCTAGTTTGAGGCTAGCCTGGGTTACATAGTGAGTTCAAGTCCAGCCTTCACTACATAGGGAGACCCTATCTCAAAAAACCAAAAAGAAACAAACAAAAAGAGCATGTTGTCAAATATTTAATTTTTTCAAATTTCCTAGTTACAAAAAGTTTCTCAGAGGATTGGAGATTTGCAATTTTTTATTATAAAGAAGTTGAAAATACATTCACAATTTTATTTTCGCTCCTCATTTTTCTCATTTTGGCTTTTCTTCCTCATGATTTCATATTTACATACATATTCTATAGCCCTTTCATTGTAATATTTGTTATAAATCTGTATTTTCTTGACTATTACTTGTCTTCAATTTGTTTATGATGCTTTAGCCACCTACGATGTTTTTCGTTTGTTCCAATATTGTAAAATTTGTCAACCCTTTCTTACATTCTGTATTTTATTTTTCAGTAATGTTTAGAAAGCCTTTCTTTTGCTGAAGTAGTGGAGGAATTTATGCCCACTGTTATAGTACTTTTCTCTCATTGCGAGACAAAATACCTGTCATCCAAATTTAAAGAGGAAAGGGTTTATTTGGCTTACAGTTCATAGAGGTTCCAGTCCATAATCAGCTGGCTCCAAGGCATAGTGACAGAGGGACAACAGTGCATGGCGGCAGAAGACAGAAAAAGCAACCAGAGGCCTTAACGAGCATCTTTCTGCCCCATTTTATTCCATCCAGACTAGTGGGATTAGGATGGTGTCAAAACAACCACTCACATGCAGTGCTTCAGTAACCACACAGCCTTAACCCCAGCATCACATATTCCAGATTCAGCTACCTTTGAAAAAGAAAGCCCAACCTCATCCTCATGAGAGCTTGGGTAACATCTAGATACAAGCCATAACATTCTTCCCCTGGCCCCCAAAGATTCATGAATATCCCTTTCTGCACAAAAGTATTTTAGTCCATCTCCAAGAGTTGCCAAATGCCTAACAGGTTTTGGCACTGCTGAAAAGTCCAGGTCCAAAGTCTCCTCTGAGATTTAAGGGAAATCCTTAGCTGCAAGCCCCTGTACAGGTGAAAAGAAAATTAAACACTTCCAACATTCAGTAGCACAATGTAGACATTGCCATCCCAAAATGTTCAAATGGGGGGATACAAAGGAATGGGACCAAAGCAAGTCCAAAGTCCATCAGGACAAACATTGAGTCCTGTAGTGTGATGCAAAGCATCCAAGGCAGTCTGTGGCAAGATGTAAACTCCAAAGAGCTTGGGTGTCTTCATCACTTCTGGTGGTGGTAGCACCTATGGCTTCTCTTTTGGTCCAGCTCTGCTCCCCTCTTGCAGTTTTCCTCAGATCCATGCTCCTGGCTTCTCTAAACTTCTGGGGTTTCTGGTGCACCTTCAGCCTCACACTCACAGCTTTACACACTGCCCTCTCAGGGGCACACTGCCTAGCCTCCTAGGCCTTCTTCTGAAATCTGGTGGAAGCCTTCCTGATGCCCCAACTCTTGTATTCTGCATGCACCTAATACAAGTGCCACATGGATGATTCCAAGGTCTGTCACCAGCTGGAGCAGTAGCTACTCTTACCTCTCTCTTGGCTGTAGGGGTCAAGTCCCTACAAGCAAAATCTCTAACAACAACTTTTCTAGGCTGCTGCTGTTCTGGAACATTGTGCTCTGGGGTTCTCTTCTCAAAGCAAAGTCTTTCCCTTTTGCAATTTTGAGGCTGCAAAGGGTGGAGTCCTGCTGCTTCTTGTGATACCCTCACTATCTTTCCTAATATCCTTTTTCAAAGTACTTCACTTTTAGGGTTAATCTTTTCAGCAACCAAGTTCTCCTCTGCTCTATCTTTGAAGTCCAGAGCTTTACTAGAACTTCTTTTCTGACCAAACTCAAAGCATTTCAAATCATTCTGTTGGGCTCTTTGCTCTTGATTCCCAAGTTAAATCTGGCTAAAAGCCCCCAGCAGCAGTCATGCCATGGCTTCAACATTAGACTGCTATGAAATTGTGTCTATGAGATTAATTAGTCCACCTCCCCTAATCTCAGTCTCAGGCAAAGTCTCTGGACATGAACAAAATGCAAACTTTCCTCTAAGCCATAACACACATCCTTGGGAGTCCAGCAGCCAATGTAATCCTTCCTAGAAGAAGCCTCCTGAGCCTGGTCTTTACCAGCTTTCTGATCTGAGCTCTGACTAGAACTTCCCATACAGAATAGCCTAAGATGTTCTAGCTCTGCTTCAACCAGAATCTCTGAACCTTTCCTAACTCTTTCCTTCCCACAAGCCAGTTCCAAAGGCTCCTGAGCCACATGGCCAGGTAATGTCACAGCAATAACCCCACTCCTGGTACCAAATTTCTGTGTTAGTCTTGTCACTTTTAATTTCTACTTACCTTACCTACCTAGAATCTTCAAATAAGCCATAAAGTCTATAAACACAAGACAATTTCAAAACATAATTGTAGCAAAGTCCCCATTTGAGTATTATGAAATATATTTGAGATGGTACATAAGACTACCTGGAATTTCTTCTGACATTTTTATTACCCATTTTCATTTGCTTCTGTAGAAGTAATGCACTTCATCAGGAAAGAAACACAAATATATCCCCAAATCATTTGGTTTCTATAGGGAGATGAAGCTCAAAAATGATCAACATATCTGGGTTTGTCGGCCACACTGAAACTTTCCTTGAAAGTACCCCTTTGAGTATTCATTTATCTATAGTGGTGACGTGTTTATCAGGGAATGTAATGTGGCTCTGTGGCTTCACATAGAATGTTTGTGGTCCTAGAATTATGTATATGTTTGGTAACAATCTCATCAGCTTGTCTCACTCACGGGTATGCTCATTACAAATGACCACAGCCCAGTAATTGAGACTGAAAAACATTATCCCCATTCTACAGCCAGGAAACTGAGATGCATTTGAAGTTCACCTTATTCCGACCATATTTGGAAAATTTAATTTTCTAAAAACAAAGTTCCTTGTTTTTTTATCAGTTGGAGCTCTTTACCAAACTATTCTGTTTTGAAATGCCCATCACCAATTTAGATGCTTAGAATAACCTAAAGTTACCCAGTACATGGCTCATATTTAGGAATATCCCTGAAAAAGAGTAAGTACTGCATACCTGTGTTTATTATTTTTCTCATGATTTCACCAAAGACTTTTTTCATGATTTCAAGGGCACAGAAGGTAGTCAGAGGTTGTAGTGGAAACTTTGAAAAGTTGCTGAATATAAAAGCTAAATTTCCAAATGACAGATATTGACATTTCTGACAACTTTCCTTTGTATTAGGCAGCACATTTGCACCCACCAACAGATGTTCACTGTACTGAACAGCTACTTGCCAGCACAGTAACCAATTTAGTGTTCATTAAAGCATTCAACAGGATCGAGAAGCCTAAGTATTGTACAAGAAGTTTAATAGCCGATTTTCAGATGACACATCTCAGATATGGAGTCTATCTTGTGAGAAGTTCACCAGAACACGTATTTGAGGTAATATATGATCACAATAAATTTCCAGGGTATCACATCAACTTTCACAAAATTTGGTGGCATTTATGTATACTAATAATATGCTTCATAATAAATTTTAGAAATGAAAAAAATTTTAGAAATACTATTTATCATAACTACAAAAACATACTTATTAATAATTTTTACACAAGATATGAAAAATCCATACTGAAAATGAAGAAAAACAAATGAAAGAAATCAAAGATGCCATAAACAAATGGAAACTATACCTAAATTTATGGATTAGAATAATTAATATTGTTAACATATCCATGCTGATACAGGAGAAATACAACCTCCAATCTGCTAGATGTCCGATGATGTGCTGAGTTCGTGTCCTCTGAAATCAAAGAATGACTTCAGAAGACAAAGGAGGTTAAGAGTAGGAAAGGTTTATTGAGAGAGATAGCTCCTTAGAGACAGGAGGGGTCCCGGGAGTAAGTTGCCACCTGGGTCCTTTGTCGGGGTAATTTATATGCAAATTCACAATGTGGGCATAACATAGGTCAAAATATAATCAACATATTGGATCACAAAATTAATCTGATAGGAAAGCAGGTCATGCAGCAAGGGTACATAGAAAAATCAGGGGTGATTTTGGGAGGGGGTGGATCTGGGTGCTCTGTGACCACCTGGGTGACTGATGTCTCTCTGGAACTTACTGGACCAGGTGATACCAATTATCCTGTAATTTCAGTCACTGCTCATCCCCTAGAGAGGCGTGCAGACCTGACAACTGCATCTTTATCTTGAAGCCTGGTCTTCTTCAGATGCACCTCCAGACACAACCCTGATGTCTTTATTTTTTCTGCCGACTTCCTTGAGAGCCCAGTCCCTCTCTGTCTGTATATTAATTTCTATCTAACTTAGCTGTCTATAATAATACTATTCACAGAGATCTATACAGTATACCCCCAAGAAGTCACTGTTCAGAGTTCGCTGCCTCAGTCATTCTCAGATTTTTCCTTAGAATCTACCTAATAATTGTTCATGAAAATCCCTGCAATTTATCAGAAATGACAAATATCCTCTGGAATTTTTGGGGTGAGTTAGGAAGTTTTCAAGTAGCCAATCCTAGAGCGTTATTCCTTTCTCCTTGCTGCTGATTGGCTGCCACCCTTTAATCCGTCCACAGCAGATTCACTGGCATTCCCTCATCATAATGGCTTGCTGTACCACATGAGGTTGTCTCCAGTGTTCTTGGTTTTGTTCTTCTTAAAACTCTAAGATCCCTAAGATGCCACCAAACACCCTGCACCTTCTAAGGATTTATTAATACAGAATTTTATTAAATTAAATTACATAGCTTATCTAGGTTTAAACTATAAAAATAGGCATTTATCTGACCATATCTGAAATTCATTGTGCTTCACAATTCACGGGTGCTCTAGAAACACAAGCCCCACAAATTTCGGGGTTCCAGTGTAGACTCAATGCCACCCCATCAAAATGTCAGTGGCATTTTTCATGGAAAGAATAAAGAAAACTAATTCCATGCAGAACCACAAAACACCCCCCAAACCCAGCATGATCTTTGGTGATCTTTGAAGAATGTGGCAAGTACACACACACACAATGTGGAAAGGACAGTCTCTTAAATAACTTTGATTGTCCATTTGATTGGCTTGATGGAGGCCTGGAAAATTGGTGAAGCGCACTATTGAATGTGTCTAGCAGGACACAGAGGTTGACCATGGGAAGCACATTTGGTCTCTGGCCTTTCCTCTTGGGCACCCGGCCCCTCTTGGCTTCTCTGATGCCATGAGCTGAGCATCCCCTGTGGACATGATGTTTGCACCTTGAAACTGTGAGTCTCATTAGACCTTTTCTCTTTGGTGGTGTTCACGTCTGATATTTACCAACAGCAACTAGAAGATGACTAATCTGAATTGTGTAACTGGATATACATACGAAGAGGTATAAAGTTGGATCTTTTTTACATGACATGGAAAACTCAAAATGAATAAAAGACTTTAAAAAACATCTGACCATATAAGGGGTCCATTTCATTGGTCTAAATAGTATTTTTTGTTAACTTTTAATGTGACTTCAAAAGCAAAGAAACCAACAAAAGCAAATATAGACAAATGCATTTACATCCAACTAAAAAGCTGTGTAACAAAGGAAATATTTCCCAAAGTAACAGAAAACCTAAGAAACAGGACTGATTATTATTTGTAAATCATATATAAGATATGTGTTTAATATCCAAAATATTTGAGGAACTCAAATCAGTAGCATGAAAATGACATATTCACAAAATAGGCAACAGGCCAAACATTTCTCCAAAGAAGACATAGAAATGGCCAACAGGTACATAAAAACTGCTTAACACCACTCATTAAGGAAATTCAAATCAATATCATAATGAGATAGTAGCATACTTTGGTGAGGATCTAGAAAATAGGAAATGCTTTACACTGTTGGTGGCCATGCAAATCAATACAACCATTATGGAAAACAATATGGAGGTCCCTCCATAACTTAAAAGTATAAATACTATATAAATATAAATACTTCATGTCTGAGGATACACCCAAAGGAAATGAAATCAGTATTTTGATGGTCCGTCTGTACTATCATGTTAATGACGTTCACACTAGTCGAGATATGGAGTCAATGTCCCTGGATACATGAAAGGATTAGGGAAATGAAGATAAATATAGGATTGAGGTAGAGATATCTGATATTGAGAATATGTCAGTGGATATGGCAAATGGAAAAACAAAATAAAAAAACATGAAATAAGATGGTGATGTTGCTGTGTTTACATTTAAGGCAAAAGATGTTAATGTAGTGCTGATTTTTCCTAAATTAAAATCTCAGTATTTGCATTTAACTGCAGTGTTGGCACTTTGCAATAGATAGGTGGGTTTGGGTTGGAGTTGGGCACTTGGTCTCCACAAAGTTTGCCATCACTGGAATATGATATTTAAAAACCTCAGGACAATTACAACAGTTTAATCTATACACAGGGAGAACATCAAAAGTGGAAGAAAGCAGCAGAGGACATATATGAAATGATAACGGCTCAGAATTTCTTCAAATTACTGTTACATTCCCATACCAAATCACAGATCGAAAAAGTTCATTGAATACCAAACAATAGAAATGTAAAAACAAAACAAAACTTTAGTAAACACATTGTATTCAAAGTTCCAAGCATCAAAGATAAAGGGGAAAATCACCCAAGCTAGACTAGAGAAGGTACCTTCTCTACACAGGAAAGTAGATAAGAATTATGTTCAATTTTTTCTCAAGTTTAAAAGCCAGAAAGTAGAGGGAAATACAGTGTGGAATAAGCAACTACCAACTCCTAATTCTCTAGTCTGCAAAAATATTCTTCAAAATTGAAGGAGAAATAAGGTCTTTCTCAGACAGAAAAATAAAATTGAGGGGTTCTATTAACTGTTGATTTGCCTTGCAACAAATGTTTAAAAAATTTCACTGGAAACAAAGGGAAAATATAGACCAGATCCTCCTCAGACGTGTGTAAAGAAGGACATTAGAGAACGAAAAAGTGAACAGGAGAAACATAATTTTTAGGATAACAGAACTAAAGTCATAAAATGTAAAATGCCTGTAGTGGGCCCTGATATATACTCTAGATCCTCTTATTGATAAGTTTATCAGTATGGGTTTATCAGTTGTATCAAAGATAACACTCTGATGGAGGAAGTTGATACTTGAGAAAGTTGAGTGTTTGTGCTAGCATGGGGTCCGTGGGTACTCTCAGTAATGAGTGCTCAGTTTTGCTGTCAAAATATAACTATTATAAAATTAATGCATTTTTAAAATAAATGGATTATATGGAAGGCAAAAACAATATTTTTTTTTATATTTCCTCTGAAGAAAATAGTGTAAGTTTTGCTTCATCAATGAATATTAAGTGAAAATATGTCAAGTCACAAATATTCTACATTTGTTTGTCAGCTAATAATATCAATGGTAGTACACATCAGCTGCCCCAGACCCATGCCTTAACTGTGTTGTGCATTTCTCGTCTTACAGAATGGCTTGATTCATTCTCTTATTGATCCTGAAGAAGTAGATCAGATGTCTCTTCAGTGTATCTCCAAGAATACCCCACTCCTGGAATGAGATACTTCATTCTCTTTAAACTCTCCTATCACATCACTTATCACCATAATCCTTCTCCAAATCTTTACTTGTTCATTGTCTTCAGCAGACTTTTAAGTATTGGAAGCCAAGTCTTACTAGATCTTTGTATTTTAATTTTACTTTTATTAGTACTAATTTGCAGTACACAGCGATTGCACTTTTCCTGGGGAGTTGAACCATGTACAAAACAAATCTTCATTTTTAATCCCTTCCCCTCTCCTCCCTTTTGCATCCCTCTGTCTCCTGGTCCCTTCCGTTTTGCACAAGATCTATCTCCCTATTTCCTATTACCTAACTTTTATTTTACTCTTTATTTATATTTTGGGATTCTAATAGAAGAGAAACCATATGATGTTTAAGATTCTGTGTTTGATTTATTTCACTTAACTTTATCATCCAAGGTACATACATTTGCTTTCCTACAAATGACTCAAGTTTATCCCTCTTTAGGAGACAGTAGTACAGGGAGAGGC
The DNA here is from genome assembly GCF_053883595.1 of Heterocephalus glaber. Classification (NCBI taxonomy): domain Eukaryota; kingdom Metazoa; phylum Chordata; class Mammalia; order Rodentia; family Bathyergidae; genus Heterocephalus; species Heterocephalus glaber. Next base: position 7,887,747 of record NW_028258293.1, read on the forward strand.
CCAACTTTCAGTTGATGCCAGCACTCTAACTGCAAAATGGATGTTTAAAGCCTTCTTTGAATTTATATAAATGAAGGTTCGTTTTTATGGAAAGAGATTGAACATGCTTGTGTAATTTATTCATGTAAAATTGTTGTTTTGAACAAAGTGCATCTGTGTTTGACATCTGCATCAGAGAAGAAATACATCTTATGCCTTTTTTTGTGTCACTCACCAGATTGAGTTTATTTGCTTTGTCAATTGGAGGGATTCAATAAATGTTCACTGACTCAAATTAAGGTGCTTATTCAGTTTTTAGTTTCTGATGAGTGGGAGGTTTTATTAATCTTTGTGGCTCTAAACTAATGACTCAACACATCCAGCATTTCAGAACACACACAGAAAAAGCTTAATTAATGGGAGATTTTGTGAAAAAATAAAATGAAAGCACAAATTCGGGTTCTCTTTTTATAGCAATACTTTTGCAGAACACAGCTAAATAGCTATTTTCCATTATTTTCTAACTTGCAAGCAAATTTCGAGGGCCTACTCTCAACAATTTCTTTTTTTTTGTATATTTATTTATTTATTTATTTTTTTGGAGATAGTTCACTATTGTATTTATTTATTTATTTATTTTTTGCTTAAATTCTTTTATTGGTACATTTTAGGTATACAATACCTTTACATTTATCATTGGGTGCTTGTACCTGTACATGATGTATCTTGGTTCTTATCTTTCCCCCATTACCTGTACACCCTTCACCCCTCCACCCTTCCCTATTTACAAGAAACAATTTCTTAAAACTTTACTTGGTTTTTCTCCCTTCTTTCTGCTCTCTAACTTCCTATGTCTGTCAATTCCATGTGCTGCATTTCACCCTGACTTGACCCAGCACCCACAAAACCAAGTTTCTCTTTCTACGGCTTCAGTCTTTAGCTTCAGGTAGGAACACCTAACCCTATTTCCCTGCCATTAATCACCATGGTCCAGTGCTTTACAGCCTTTCTTCAATCCTGAGTATCACAGACTATGATAAGCATTATCATAGTTTTAAAAAGTCATTACCATAAATGTAGAAAAGAACAAAATTCCAAAAATTCAGGAAATACTAAAGGTTGAGTTTGGTGGAAACATTTGGGTCTAATGGGGTATTTTAAAGGCTTTTAAAGGTATCATTCTTCACTAATTGTAGCTAAGGATTTACTCTCTTTCAGCCCAGGATTATGTACTTCTAACATTTAATTCTAAGCAATTGTGCAGTAGATATGGTAATTATATCCATTTTATAGTTTAGTAAATGGTGGCAGGAAGACAATAAAAACTTTTCAAGATTATATAGCTTCTAGTTGACAGAGCTAAATCAAATTCAGGCAGGCTGGCATCAAAGTTCAAGGTTCTGAAGCACTTCACTATCATGGAAAATGTTGCCCTACTGCATAACCTTGTGTGCAAATGTGCCATCAACATGGATATAGCATTTGATTAGACATTTCTCCTGAAAAAACTATTAAAATTAGCAATAATAAAGGTAAATGCTTCATGACTGGTGTTCTTCCTATTCTTGGTTATTATATATATTATCTTGGTACACTATAATCAAATAAATTAAAATTTTTACTTCACATAAAACTAGTAAAACTTAAAATTTAAAATTCCACAATCCCATCACATACCAAATATTTCACATTTCCCTATCTTATTTTTCTTCCACAAATGGATAGAAATAATTTATGTTATTTTACTTCACTACCTATTAGTTCATCATTATGTCTTTAGTCATTTTTAAAATATTTAACATGTAGATAGGTTCTAGTTTTCTACAATTAAGAATACAGTAAACATTTCAGTTAACATATATATAGACATATATATCATGCAAATGTATGTATATGTACATATACATATGTAAATATATGTACAACATATGGAAATATATGTGCAAATATATATAAACATATATATCAGACAAATACCTTTTCCTTTTCTTTCCCCTGAAGTTTATGTTTATATCAAGATTTTTTCAAAATTGATATCAACCTTTTATTATTTTTAGTTCAACTAAAAACTTTTCATTAATCTTGTGTTTTAATAATGTGAATATAGAGATTCTAGATAATTTAAAAATCTTTAAATGGTACAAAATGGTGAATCAACAATTCCTTGTACTTTAATCTGTACAATAGTACAGTCAATTTTTTTTCATTAGCAGACTATACCAATGATCATGTCCCTCTTCCTTGGTTATTTGGTTTTTAATGTCTTATAAAATCAGAAAACAACATCCCTCTTCTTGCTTTCAGAAAAGATCAGTGTTCTGCTGACATGTTCATTGTAACCTAATAAAATCCATTTTAGATTTCAGACCTACAAAAAAAGGTAATAAGTTTGTATTTTTTAAGCCATCAAGTTTGCAGTAATTTCTTAGTGTAGCCATAGACAAAAGTTGTGGGAACTAAAGGGCTCTTCCAGTGATGTGAGTGTTCTTTCTTCCTGTTATTAGCAATGCACCTTAATTTCACTAATACTTAAACTTCATTATTCCCCTCTACCGCTCATTGAAGTATTCTAATCACCTCTATGGAATTGTAGATATTAACAATTGTCTATATTAATTCCCAGAGTTCTATATATTGATTGCAAACATACAAATATTATAAGTCTGTGTTTCAAGGATTCTAAATTTTCCATACATGGATTATTGATTTTCCAATTAATAATAAATATATGTCAAAAACCAATTTAACACAAGCATCAGTTTGGGGAAACAAGGAGTCTTGGTGTGATTTTATTTAGGGACAAGATTTCAAACTCATGAAATTAGATTTTTGATTCTCCAGTTTCATGAGTTGTGTGCTTGTTGAACGAAAACAGTTGTAATCTAAAAAAAAGCCTACATCCAGACCCTACAAGGAAAGCCTCTTATAAAGGGAGTGAAACACTTTGCAAGGACATGTTTGCAAACAAACACGTTGTAGCACAGATGGCAGAACAACAGGTTACTCTATTTTCCCAGGGACATTTGAAACAGTATGTGTAAATATATCCATAGCATCAAACACCCAAAACCTATAAGCAAGTTACTGACCAAGTTCTCCATTCTATTTAACATCTCTGTGTGTTTGGTATCCTGAGTTTTCATAAAGAACAGTCTTTCCTATAAAATATGTAGAAATTATTTTCAGAATCACACTACATTGGTTAGATATAATATGATTCAGAGCTTAGAATGGATAATAAAGTAAAACCTTAGATTAGCATGATTTTGAGTGAGCTGCATGCCCAAAGGGAGCACTTTAAGAGGTTTTCATCTGAATTTGAAGAATAATGCTTTCATTATACCATGGAATTAAAAATTGTAATGCCTAGCCTACTATAGTTTCTCTATACTTACAGTGAATGAAAGAAAGCATAACCTCAACTTAAATAACAAATTTGCTTTCTTTAACCACAATAAACTAAATCACCTGGCTGCTCAAGGTATAGAGTTGTGATGAAAAAATAATAATTTATGCTAATAGAGAATAAAGAATTAGATAATTAAAAATATTTTGAAATTTCCTTTGTTGCTAATTAGAATGCATATAGTGACCTTTTTATTCATTTAATAAATACATTAAGAACTTTCACAGATACAAAATTTAGCTGATACTTAATGGTTTTTATATCAAAATTGCCTAAGATGATTTTTAAAACTGATGTTCCTTAGAGACTATCCACCAAGTGTTTGGATATATGGGTATTGGTTAGAACAAATTTTCTGAATCCTTAAATACTCATCTAACTATGATGGACTGCTGGATTAGGGGATATTATTTTGAATCTATTTCCAAATATGTTCTTTAATAGCTTTAAGGTCATTTGACATCCCATATGTGACTCGATCTTGTGAAAAATTCTTCATTTTCTGAATTAATGTATGCTCCTATTTTACAAAAAAAATGTGATTATAAAATGAAGGGCAGTTATTTGAGTCTATAATAGGAATAGTGATTTTATAATACTAAGAGTGAATTTATATTAAAATGTACCACACACTGTAAGATAGTGAAACAAAAGTGAGAATAACCCGCCAGAGCTTATGGTTAGTGTGGGGCAGTTCAAAAGGTGCTGCTGAAATATTTCTAAGCTCTCATTTGTTGAACACAAATATGTCAAATTTTTGCATCACTTCTACTTGCTTTCCCTCATTCCTTTAAACAGCTAAATTCTAGATATATCTTATGTTCTTCATTTAAGGTAGTAAGGAAATTGAAGTAGAGAAAATGAAATGATATTCAGAGATCATGCACTCAAATGAACAGTGGAAGAGAGAGGAAATAGGATTTGCAATGCTGTCTGTTTGCCCAAAAGTCCTTAGTGGAACCGCTTTGTGTTGTACAAATATATGCACATACTTGTAAAAAGGTGAAACTGCATTTTGTGTCTTAAAAAGTCTCTTTCACAATTCAGACCTATTTGCCTTAAATTCCCTAATTATATACTCTTTTAATTAAAACCTGGTTTTACCCAATGACTGCTACTCACTGTCAGTGTGATCTTCCCAAAATTTAAATTCTTCTCACTTTTGATTAGATGAAGCTCTCATCCTCTTATCATAGCACAATTCAATAAATTATTTAATTTGCTATTTGGAAATTAACCTCAATATATACTTTCTGGAACTATGTCAGTCTCTGAGATGGTATTTTAAAATGTTAACCTGTGTATATGATAGAAATAAAGAAAAATGGGAGAAATATGGCTTGAGGCTACATTCTTAACAATTCTTCACAATGTAAGGGTCTCAAAGCTGCCAATTGAAAATTGTCATCTAATCTTTATGCACGTTTTTAGCCATTTCACCAAATTTTATTGTTTTTGTTGATGTTTTCAGTAATCCTATAACCTAAGATTGCAAACAGATAATACATTAGGTTAAAGAAAATATTTAAGTCAGATATATTCACTTTCACACCATAAATGCACTTTTATATTAGATTATTCAAATATGTAAATCCAATTACTGAGCTAGTTTGAAATTAAAAAGGGAATTTGAGTAGATTGCATATTTTAAATTATGTTTCTGTGATTAGAATAAAAGTGCAAGGTCCAGAGTTCAATCCCCAGTACTCCCCCCCAAAGAAATAAAGCCAAAAACCAGTGGAATTTCTTCATCTTTTCACTCTTACACTAGTTTCATTAAGTGCCACTGACATAAGTTAGAGAAGAAAATTGCTTTTCATCAGATTACTTCACAGTGAATTCACTTTTCTTTGAAATAGATACAGTTGATGAGGTGTCTACTCCCAGTTTTAGCTCTTGTTTTTATTGTGTTTCCAAGAAGGTGGAGAAAATAAAGAAAAAGTTTCCCAATATTAAATCAAATGTAAGTAGGCAAAAAGAGAAAATGAGCGGCAGAATTAGAATTTTATATGTCCTGGAGCAAGATGTACATTGAAATGTTCATTAAATTGAGCCATAGTAAATTCTGTTAGTAATAAATCACTAAGACAAAATCACTAATAGTAAATTGACAAGTACAATTATATCTATTGAAAATAAGCAATTATGTTTAATATTTGAAATGTGGCAAATTTCTCTTAGGATAAAAACGTCTTTCTACATTTTAAAAAATAAAGTGATTTACTTCAAAGAATTGTATAGGGTATTTACTATTCATGAAAACAGGCCAATCACAATTTTGGCAGGAAAAAAACTATTTCTTTCATATTAATCAACATGAATCAAGGTTATTTGAAAGATTATCTGATGAAAATTTCTATGATTTGAATTGTGAACACATTACATTAACGTTTTGAGCACTTTCAACTTGCAGTTCAATGCACTTTTATCTTCTTTCAACTTTATCATATTAGCTGATGAGAGAATGAAAAAAGTTGAAATTAGGGTTTAGGAAGAATAAAACATCATTGAAAGAGGATCTTTGAAGGAACAGATTCTTTTAACAAGTAGATTTCTGAGAGTTAACAGAGTTAAAATAGTTTTGAAAAGATTTAGCGGTTAAAGGCAAGACTTGCTAACCAGTGATTAGCAAAATAAAAGCCCCAGAAGGTACAGTTGTTGGTTTCCGTCCTGACCTGGGCACATCATGGGTGGAATATATCGAATTCTGTCCCATGTGGAGAAAGTTTGTGGCTGTCTCCAGGCACAGGGACAGAACCTAGTAAAAGTCTCTGCTGGGTAATAAAGAGTGCTGCTGTACATGTCTTTCTCTAGAATTATATCATGTACCTTTAGTAGTGCAGTGGTGTGATTCTTTCTGTGGACTCTAACAAGGAAACGCATACTGCCGTATTTTTTCTTATCTCTGACATAATTAAATTTCATTCAGGAAAATAGGGACCATGCTAGTTTTAAGAAAGAAAAGAATGAACACAAGGAACTAAGTATCACAAAATCAGCAGAGGGGAAGTAAGACTGCTGTAAGTTCCACCACTAGGTTAGCTGAGCGCCCTCAGAGGACTGGTAAATGACTGTCGCTTTCACGAGAAACAGTGCTCCCATCCTGGTGACGCCATAAGATAGGCAGCTCTCATAGGAGCAGCCAAAGTCTCACAAAGCACGGTTCCTCCAGCTACAACCGCAGAAGACCAATGGCTCACACTTTATTCAGCTTTACAAATCTGTTTTTCCCCACAAAGGATATAAGATATTTATAAGGCTATTCCCAAAGAGCCAACTGAGAGAGTTTCCAAGAGCGAGAGCTGAAATATTTTGAACACAATAAAACATTACTGAAAGTATAAACATACCAGCATCAACAGGGATATAAAGGGTACATTTCTTTGGGCATAATTCCCCATAACTTGTGTAGATATCCACCCTCAAGGACAACACAGCTCCCTCCTCCCTCATTAAGAGCAGACTGCACATACCAAAGAGCACAGTATGAATAGGGTAAAAGGAATAGCTCCAGTGGAGGAAACTGGAAAATAACACCTTATCCAGGTGGTTCAGGTTAGTTATCAAAAAGATTAAGACATGTTGATGGTAGTTTACCCTTGCTAGGTGATGAAGATGGCATTTCACATCTGTGGTCCTTCTTCCAAAAACTCATGAAGCTTACCCTAATCATGAGGGGGGAGAAATCAATCTTAAACAAGGCACTTTTTCCCATAAATTATAAAATACTTGACCAAAACACATCAAAACTTGTAAGGTCATTAACAGCAAGGGAAGTCTAACAAGTTGTCACAGCTAAAGGGAGGCTAAGATAGGACAAACCAAAGGTGCCATGGTAGAATCCCAATGTGGACAAAGGACACTAAATTAAAAGCTAACAAGGGGCGAGGGGTGCAGCTCAGTGGAGGAAGAGTTATTTGGAATGTCCAAGGTCCTGGATTCAATCCTCCAGCCCCAGACATAGGTTTCTCTGATTACTCAAAAAGACATAGGGGTATCAGATATCTGAAGACCTTATGGAGGCAAGTTTCTCATTCAAACAAAGGTATCTGAAAACTCCACCTGTGCCCTTTCTACCTGCCACAGTTTCTTCTCTTAGGGAGAGTTAAGAATACTGCTTGATAAGTCATCCTGGGGCTACATTTATCCAAAGTCTGCCACTGGCCATTTTGCTACAAGGCAAACCCTAACGAACCTTACATGGCTTCAATTAGCGACATCTACCTGGAAACACTACCTGCAGTAGTTTTGGGGATATGTAGTTTCTTGTTTTCTATTTCAGTGACATCAGAAAGAAACTTTCAAAGCAAAATTTGTACCAAATAATATCAAATAATATCAAACAGATAAAGGAGATTTATTGAAGTCAATTCCAATAGAAGAGGAGACAGCTCAGTCTGAATTCAAATATAGTCAAACACAGGCCAGAGGACTTTTAAGCCCTGGGATGAGGAGACTATAGGCCCACCTGTGTTTGCTGATTGGCTTTGCTCAAAAGAAAAATGGACCTTTATGTTTGTGACATGAGATAATTTTACAACCTGTAACAAGATTCCAAAGTGACAATCTCACTCTTCCCATTGAAAATGGGTCCTGCTACCTTCCTTGACGATCCTATCTTTCCCAGGAGACCCCCCAGGTCCTTGAAAAGACATCCTTGTGCTGCACAGAGTCAAAAAAAATTTTAGGTGATCTCTCCCTCAAAGAGAAATAGTTTAAGATTAAAAGTTTTCCAAACTAAATAGTCTAAGAAAAGATCAAGCACTAAAAAAGAATAATCATATCTAAAGTTTGGGCAAGGTGAGGAAAACTGTTAAAATTATTTTGATTGAAAGTAAAAAGGATAATGTTGTGCTGATTAATAACTGCTTATTTCACATTCCTTTCTCTCTCGGGACCTGAGTTCAAGGTGTCTAAGATCCTTTTCAATAAAGTTCTCAAGGTTCTCAAATAAAAACTCACATGTCAAAACAAAACGAATACAAATCTGAGGTATTTGTTGTGTACTTACTATAAACACCAAATGGCAGGAGGTAAAAACAGGTACTGACTTTGTAAGTATTTTATTTTTCTACCTTAGAGTAGTGTTCAGGAAAGCAAGCTTTAAAAATTGTTTGCTAATTTGAAATCCTGGTGTTTGGGAATTTAGATCTGAATTGATTAGTGTTGGTGGTCCAACCATATAGAGAATGAATTAATAATTAAGCAGGCAACCGATACAAGAACTGTTTTTCAGTACACTATATGCAGTTAAGGTGCTATAACACAACTACTAAGATCATTATCATTTTTTTTCCTATTGAATCCTTTTCCCTCTGATACTTTTTTGGGAATGTAAACATTCTGAAGTGGACCAAAGTTCCAATGGTTATAAAATAGAACTGAAGGGACACGTATTTATTTATATGGTGTGAAAAATGTTATAATGCTTTCTAAGAATGTCAAAAATAGGGACTGGAAACTGTGTTTTTCATTTCTGGAAATTCCTAAGCACAAAAAAATTGTAACCCCTAGGATCCCATTTATTTTCTGAGGTCCTCAGAATTCTCAGTTGACTTCCTGTGCTTCACTCATTTATGTAACCTTCTCTTTTGAGCTTATTCAGAACCTGTAAGATGCTTCCAGTCAACAGACTATGGAGAAGATGACAGGTATATGTGCTTGTCAAATGAAGACAGGATAGAAAACTCAAACTGTATTTAAACCTTTCCAGTTTTCTGTCAATTTTCAGCTCCTTTGTAGTCATTGAGTAGTCTCTTCAATCACAAAGATAGAGTTTAAAAAGTCATTTTCCCTTCTAATTTATGGTTTTTTATGACATTTGCACCTCCCTTTGCTGAAGCTGTAATAGGATATGATATATGGGAGTAGATAATGTACACTGTCATCTTTTTAGCAATTTGAGCTCAGAATTACTAATAACAATTAGCTGCACTACCAAGATTTATTAGATAATTGGAAGCAGCAATAAATTTTATGTAGATGTATTGTTTTAATCATCAGGAGAAAGATAATTTTCAGGCTCCATTGTACATTGTCATTATTTTATCCTTCTACTCTTTATATTTTTCAAAAAGTTTGTTAGAAAAATTTAATTTGGCAGCATTAAGAAAGACTATGTTTGTTCCAATCCTTATCATCACACATGGAAGCTACAGCAAGGTATGTTCTGAAACACATAAAGCTTTGACAGTAAGTAGATTTCATGAAATGAGTCCAAAGAAATCCATCACCTTCCTTCTTTATTTTTATTGTCCCCACTGAATTTTAGAAAAGACAACCTAGGGTTGGCTTTGGGAAAAATGTCAGTTTTAAAATCCCCAGCCTGTCATTCAAAGCCAAGAACATTTTGTCCTTTGTCTACTTTTCTAGTTTGAACTCTGATTTTATTACTACGCCCAAGGTTATTTTATTGGTATTGCCTCTCAGACTCTTGCTTAGAAATCATTTCCCCTTCCTTGCCTCTGGCTCTTTGTTCAAGTTGTTATTTCTGCCTAGAATATTTCTTTGGCTCCATATGAGCAAATACATTTGCCATACCTATTCACATTTATATTTTCCTACTGCTTTCCCAGATATACTCATAATTTTATATGCCTCTCTTACTTTTCATATGTTTCCCATGTCAATGTAAAAAGCCTATGATCTATGAGCCAAATAATTCATTTATGTACAATGATTTCTTTGATTGTGAGTTCTTGAGGCTGTATACCTATTATCACTATCATTATTTTTAGTACTGATGACAGCTATTTATAATGCTCTGGAAAGGGTGCACTTTAAATCTTGTTTTTTGAATTGAATCTTTTTGCAATTATCAAACCATTTAGATCTGAAAGCATGAAATCATGGATTGTTTTCACCCTTATTGCAAGAAAGTCAAAACCAGATTCAACTTGCTTCCTGTATAGAATGCAAACAAACCAGCTATATTAAAGGACATAATGTTGGGAAAACAATCAGTGTAGTGGAAATAGTAATATAAACACCAATTATTGAGACTTAGTTTAATGTTTTCTTCCTTTTCTTCTATGGAAGGAATTCTACATCTCATGTTCTATTTTACCTTTATTTACTTTAATGATAATATTTTCATTGGCTATGTCCTAATACAGTAATTCAACATTTACTTGAAAATCTATTTCTGCTTTAAGTACCATGTTTAAAATGTATTAGTACAATAAAACTCCAAAACATACTTGCTTCTGTTAATCAAAAGGGTAACAGCATTGTAACAGCCAAAATAAATGTGTGATATATGCTATTGGAGATATGCTTAAAGAGCAGGAGATGGTTATTGGAATAGCACTGGAAGGTAAGATTTATATGAAAGTAAGATTACTCTATGAAAGTGATTCTGTGATTTTAAAAAGATGAGAGTAAAATTAACTGAGGAATTTATTTTTCCCTTTCATCTGCTAGCTTTTTATTGGCTTTTCCACACTGTTGGCTGTCTTGGTGAGACTGGGTCTAGGGTCAGCCTACAGAGTTTAATTTCAGTCTCAGAGCTGTACTACTTACTTATATATTTCCATTATCATTTGAACTCAAACTTTTACCATCTTAAAAATCCAATTATATACTAAACTTATTTTAAGGTGCCAATAAAAACTTGTTTCAAGTCTTTAGGAGATAGGAAGCACACAGTATACTGTTGATATTATTTGCTTAATCATTGCAGTAAACATTTCCCACATATTTTCAAGTATATTACTCTAGCTCATAGATGTTTTACTGTTAAGTGCCAATGGCATCAGAAAACTATTTTATATCATTTAATCAGGAAACATGGGAAATATTTCATACAGTGAATAATTTTCTGAATTTTAATGTATATAACAACTTTCAGACAATATATTAAAGTATGAATACTGTACATTGTTCACCACATTAATTGATAACTTAAAAATATTACATTATAAAAATATAAAAATACTGCAATATTTGTTAAGTCCAGTATCTTAGCCTATGCGTCAGATCATGATCTCTCAAAAATTAAATGAAGAGAAAAGAAACTCTTGAACAATTTATACCATAAGTTTTCCAGGTGAAAATATTATTTGAAAATATTATTAAAATGTGTGCTGGGAAAGAACATTCTTAAGAACAAACATATTTGATCCAATGTTTATTTCTTTGTTTTGCCATTAAGGAACTTCAAAATAAAAATCATACCTACTTAAGCATACATATAAAATCATTTATAATGACAGCTTATAATATTTCAGTTTTGATCTCATTGCCATATTTTGAACATTAAATTATAGCTCTATTCACCATATATTTAGCTCTTACATGCTACTTTTATTTTATCAATTTATATATATTTATTCACTTATAAATTATTCATTACAATATTTTGTTTTAGGTGTTTGGAGATTAAATGGTACTAGCAAAAACATGATCTTCATTCCCAAAATTAGGAAACAACTAGAAAAGTTAACAAAAAGTCAGAAATAAGTACTAAATATTCAATAATAAGCAAACAAATTAAATATATTTCTAAATAACAGAATGAATACATTTATACTGGCTGAAGTTGATAAAGTATAAGACCCAACTGTATGCTAACTAACTAAGACACATTTCCCCAATAAAGGCACACAGAGACTGAAAGTGAAGGCATGGAGAAGATAATCTGTACAAACAGACACCAAAACTTAGCAAAAATTACTGGACTTACATAAAACACAGGTTAGGTCAAAAACAGGATGAAGACAATGATGGCCATTACAGAATATTTAAGGAAGAAATTCAAAATAAGAATATAACAAATTTAAATATAAATTAATAGGATGCTGGGGCATCTGATTATTTAAAGTAAATGTTATTAGATGTAAAAAGAGAGATACGCTCCAATACAATAATAGGTGCAGACTTTAATGCTCACTTTATTTATAATAAGGCAAAAAAATTATTAGCTGATTTAAATTATACTATAGATCAAATGGATCTAGCAAATATTTATAGAACATTCCATCTGTTAGATTCATAATACATACTACTGCTGTGGGTATGTGGAATGTTCTCCAGGGTAGACCAGGTACTGGACCACAAAACAAATCCCAGTAAATAAAAGAAAATATTAAAATCACATTACATACCATCTCTAGTTATAATGAAACAAAGCTAGAAATTAGTGAGTTAGTTTTATGAAAATTAAAGGACATGCTCATGACTGACCAGTGGATCAACAAAGAAATGAAAAGAAAATTAAACCACTTAAACATATGAAAATAGAAATGCAACATATTAGAATCTGTGGGATGTAGGAGAGAGTTTTTGCAAATGGAGAGGGGAGGAATAGCTGGAGTGAGGGGAGGGAATGGGGAAAAATAAAAAAATTAAAATGTGTACTGTACATGTACAAATTCTCCATGAGGAGTACAATCATTATGTACCAAAACAACTACTTATAAGAAATACAAAAAACAAAAAAGAACTTAGATTAAAAATAAAAAGGAAATAAAAGAATGATTTCAAATAAGTAACCTAACAGTGTAACTCTAGGAAATAGAAAAGCAAGAAAAAAAAAAACCCAAATTTGAAGAAGGAATGAAATAACAAAGATCAAAACAGAGTCAAAAACTACAAGAAGAACCAAAGTCACAAATTTTAGTTAGTTACCCAAGGAAAACAAGAAGGGCAAAATAAATGCAGTCAAAAAATAGTATATATGTTATACATATATATATATATTATTCATGAATTTTATATTACATATTATATAATATATAAAAGAATAGTATTTACTCATAAAGAATAATGAAATATCATTAGCAGGAAAATGGATGGAACTTGAGATCTCTATGTCAAATGAAATAAAGCAATCACAGAAAGCTAAATATAGCATAGTTTCTGTCACATGTGAAGCATAAAATTTAAAAAGTGAGAGTAAAATAAAGGACAGGTGGTACAAAATAAAAAGGCTAGGGGTGGGTAAGTGGTAGGGTGGGATATAAAGGGATTGAAAATGACCAAGACATGTTATGTACATGTACTGATTTCACAAACAAATGAACTATTACGTATTTCATCTATACACTAATAAAATAAAGACACATAGAATAATAGAACAGACTAGAAAGACAGAAATGAATATGTATTTCCATAGCTAACATTCTTTTAACATATTTCCATAAATATACATTACCAAAAGGCCAAACTCTTCCATAATGGTTGCTGGGAAAATTGAATGTCCATGTGTAGAACAGTGAAACTAGACCTGTCTCCCACTAATCACAAAAGCGAACTTACAATGCATGGAAGACTGAATTATAATAGCTACCCCGATGAAAATACTAGAAGAAACTTAGGAGAAACTCTTTCAACATCAGTATAGAAATAAGGGTTTTCATTAGTATACAAAAAAGCATAGGCAGCAAAAATGAAATGCCCAAATGGGATTATATCATCCCAGGAAGCTTCTATGGGGCATAGAACACATGAGCAGAATGAAATGACAAATTGCAGAATGGCAGAAAATATTTGCAAACTATATAACAACAGATTGAGACTATGTAAAAGAAAAAATCTCTAAAACGTCAACAAGAAAAATAAATAATCCAATTAAAAGTGGCCAAATGAAATGATCTCAGTAACATTTCTCAAAAGATATACTATACACATGATCCACAAGTTGGTGAATAAATGACTCATCTCTAAACATAAGCAAGCTGCAAATCCTTTTTTTTTTCCATTAACTTTATTGGTACATTTTAGGTATAAAATACAGTTACATTCATAATTGGGATCTTGTACCATTACATGAGTCTCTTGGTTCTTATTTTTTTTTCCCCTTCCCTTGCCCTCCCTTCACCCCCTCCACCCTTCCCTATTTGAAAAGACCTTGTTTCCATTTTTTTCCACTTCTCATGTTTTTTCCTTTCCCTTTTTTCACTTCCCCTACCCCTCCCAATTACCCTGCTCTTTTAGACCTTTTGTTCCTGTTACACAATATCAGTTATACATTTTTTAAATTACAATATTAAGATCTAGGAGACATTACCACAGATTTTACAAAATTTAAAAGGAATAGAAAGCATATTACAAAAATCTTTTTTGAAATAAATTTGACAACTTCTAAGAAGTACCTTGCAAGACAGATTAATGAAACTAACTCTGGAGGAAACATAAAATTTGAATACTATACAGACAAATTTTTTTAATTCATTTGGAAAAGCTAAAATAAAAACAAGACAATAAATAACCAAATTTGGTGAGAACATGGGGAAAGGGGGAATTTCTATGAGGTGTTAGTGGGAAGTAAATTGGTACTTCCATTACACAGAAGGGTAGGTTCACTCATCACAAAACTAAAGGAGGACTACTTTATCATCCGACCATGCTCCTGCTGGGCACGCATGAAGAGGATGTGAAGTCAGTTTGCCAAGGAGACCCGTGTTCTCTCTTGGTCCTTGCAATGTTCACCATAGATAAGAAATAGGAACACTGGGGAGTCAAGTTCTAAAGATAAAGGGTTCTTTCCAGTCTGGAAATTGATAGCATGGGAGATTAGATCCCCTCACAGTGACAAAGTCTCAGCAAGAAGCATGTGTTTGGCCCTGGGAAAATATGCACAATGCCTGAGACATAAAAATGTTAGAGGATATGCAAAGAAGTAAGAAAAAAGGGATACAGTTCAAGGGTGTGGTGCATACAATTTGACAGACAGATGAAGCTCTCTGCCTAGTCTCATCACTTCCTCTCAGGGAACACTGCAGAGTAATATTAGAGATTCTATGTAGTAAACAATTAGATTTAAAATAACCATCTTTTAGCAGACTACATACAATTTTCTGTACAGAAATGGGATCAAAACATTTTAAATGAAATTTTATACATAAAAGCCTTCTCATATTCTGTCATATTCTGTAATTTTCCAAGTTTTTAATGGGACTTATCCAGTATAGGTGTCTATAAGAAGCACTTATCATTCTATATGAAAGTACTGTATTATCAGGAGCCATGCTACACAATTTTGGGGGAAAGTCATTTCACAATTAAATTATGATTAGGCCTAGTCTTCTTGCCCACAGGCCAGTTATCACATACAGAAACATAACTCCATTTTTGCCTCCGGTCACAGCTGAGACCTCAGTGGTCCAGTGATGCTCTGACACTCAAGGGCAAGATTATACCACCTGAAGACATCCTGGTTCCTTGAGACCCAAGTAATAAGAGAAAGGTTTCCCCTGGTGGGAAACAAATTCCTTATCAGCTTAACTCATCCCACCTACTGTTATAAGACCATCTTTGCTCATCTTACTGACCCAAACAACTTAAACTCCTCCTTGATTTAAGATCCTCATCAGCATAAGATCTTCATAGTCATAAGATTACCACCACCCTCTGAGACATCTTATACTTCCTCTGATTATAAGATCCTTGTCAATTTAGGATTATGGCCACCCTCTGAGTCACCTTTTACTCCCTATGAACCCAATAAATAGTGGCAAGCTTGGGGTGCCTTCATCTTTTCTGTCCAAAGCAGCACTGATCAGGCCCAGAACTCAGTTTCTTCTCTAAGTCTGGTTTCCTGTCTTAATTCTCTAATTTGCCTTGTGTTGTCCTGGCTCACAGGAGACCAGAATCCACTGCAGGAGTTCTGGTAACATCCCCTTTCCTTGTTCACTACACTGTATTCCTTTTTTAGAAAAATAAATTAGGATATAAATTCTCAACAGTAAAGTAATATTTGACAACTTCCTTTTCTTGCAACTTTCTGATGAAGATCCAAAGTTTTTGCAGAGTAGCTGAGTCCACTTGGATATGGTATTTTTTATGCATGTAAATTTGTCATGATTCAAGCAGATAGGCTGTTAGTATTGATGCTGACTTTAATTTCTAATTAATTGTCAAATTTCTTATCCAGAGTAGGTTAATAGAAGACTTTTTGGTTTATACCTAAACATTTTTGTACTTAAAATTATTTTTGCTTTGTATTTCTCTTTCTAGAATGTTTCTGATGTTCTTCCATTATTTCTATTAATCATGGGACGTTTTCAGACTTTATTAGTTGTTTCCTTTTGTGAAATGTTTAAGATCTAATATATTTTCACTTATTCCATTGGCTACAAAGTACTGTGTATCCTTTCTTAGTTGTTTACTAATGAGATAGAATCACTAGAAATTAGGCTTTCTTTGGTACCTTCTCCCTGACTCGTGTTCTCAGATGATCAGTTTGAAACAGAACACCAGTGTTCACATGGCAGAACTTAACTACTATTCCAAGCAACTTAGCATTTGTCACACTACTTGTACCAGTTATTAGATAGCTCTGCTACTTCCAGGGTTGACTACCCTCCCAGTCTCCTAGTTTTCATGGTGAAGACAGATCGCATGCTCTCTGTAGCTTCCTTATTCCACCTTACATGAGAGAGCCCATCTGGTGTGCCCTTTCTTCTTTCCCAGAATCTTGTCATGACCCTCAGATGTTGTAACAGCTAATATGTCTTCTATAAGTCCCAAATCCTTCTTAGTTTTTTTTTTCAGCCTTAATTTGTTAGAAAATAATAGTGCCTAACATTCAAAGCCCATAATATTATTATTTATACTTTTTTTTCAAGAACTCCCCTTCCTTTCATTATTACCCAATTCACAACTATACCCAGGGACAGGATGGGTGTCCATGAGGTGGTGATGTCTTCATGTCAGTTAATTTTACAAGCTTTGGAATTATATGTTGGTACTGAGGATGTGCATGTTTAGTACATTTTATCAAGTATGTAAATTCTCCATTTTTCTTCTTCCAAGACAGTATCCTTGGGCCAACATTATGTTATGAATATTAACATCATTTCAATATACAGGATATTAAGTGTTAAAGTGTAAGAAAGCAAACTTAGGACATTTTTCTGTACCCAAGAAGATACAACACTAAAGGAGCCATTGGGATTTTCTTTAGTGCCAGCAAAGTGCTTTTAGACAGTGACATTTGGGAGTATTTATTAAAAGACACTCATTGACAATTTAAGAACTTTTAATCCAAAGTTATTCAGCAACTTATACAAAATGAAACGAGTATTTCACTCCATATGTTCCTCCAAAATATCAGTACACAGCTTTTCATTTTTTCATTTGAGCAATTCCAACTAAGTGGATCGAAGCTCTCATATGGAGGGATTGCTGACAGGTTTTGATTGAAGGGTACATGCCCTTTGGACTGACTGAATCCAAGAGGTAAATTGAGAAATGTAAGATTTCACTAAATCTGTTACTTCCTGTATGAATGGGCAGAGTAGAGGAAACTGAAGCTATTATCGAGGAGCATGCTGGTTACAGAGTTTTAATAGATGGCAAAGAGAATGAATCAAGGCATTAAAGAGCTCTAGCAGAAACATATGTGCCACAGGCAGTGGGAACATAAACTGTTCTTCCAGACCTCTACTCAAACAACATTGAATTCTCCTGGCCTATGATCTTCAAAAAATATTCTGTGTTTCTGCACATCATGTCATATTATTACTTAATCATTATTAGGTTTTTGTTTATTTGTTTACAAGAAACAGCAGAGAGCTGGTGGCTCTCACCTATAATCCCAGTACTGGGGAGGCTGAGGCAGCAGGACTGTCATGAGTTCGAGGCCAGCATGGGGTACCTGGGCTACATAGTGAGTTCAAGGCCAGCTTGGATGGCATAGCAAAACCCTATCTCAAAAAAACAAAAACAAACAAAGACAAGAAACAAAGTGGAAGCCACGATTACAGTCCATTCTCAATGGGCGTATATTATTTGAAAAGGTTCCTGAGTGCACGTGGATACCACAAGAAAATTTTATTTTTGAATGTTTCAATTTGACAAGAAATGAGGAGCTCTTTCAGAGATGATGCACAATTTACTCAGTCAGGAAGCCCACTTTAAATTTTCATGTGAAAGCGTTATGTTTGAGGGAAGAAAGACCTGGAATGAATTTTCTTATTGTAAACAAATGTCACTTCTTATAAATATGAAATTAATATTCCATTTTGATAAACCAATAATAGGGACGAAAAATGTGTGAATAAAAAGGTGGAATCAGAGAAAACTTAGGATGATGGAGGTAGCAAGTGTTGGAAACTGACTAATAACTAAAACTCCAATTCATTTTCTATTTTGGGTATGGACACGGGAGGACATCTTACCAGTCAGCTCCTGCTGCTAACCTAGACTGAACAGATGTAGCACTGAAGATGATCTCACAGCTGGATGCTGGATGTCGGATTTGGGGAGTCCAAGATCTCAGTCCCAGTTGCCTGGTTTGTAGACATCTAACTTCCTACTGTTTTCTCACAAGGTGGAGAGAGAAAAAAGGCTCTATCTCCCTTCTTTGTATAGGGCAACAATCCCACAATGGGAGATTCAGCTTCAGTAACCTCATCTATATTTGACTATGTTCCAATGGCCTCATGTCTAAACAGCATGACAATGGGGATTCGGGTTTCAGCATAGAAACTGTTTTAGGGGAGAACCAGTATTCAGGTCACAGTTCACACTTTTCTTTGGCATTGAAAATTCTGTTTCATTAAATATCATCTTAAATACAAGACTCAGAAAAATGAAATAGTTTGCTAAATATTGTCTGTGCTCAAGGGCCACGTGGCTGCTATTGGATCAACTTTTTTTCCCTTGTATTTTCTTGGAATTGAGCAAGTCATGAATAAGCAGACAAGGCAGTAGTAGAAGCACAGCCAGAAACAGTTGCTGAGAATTAAGCTTCCAAGATTTTCTACAGAGTATTTATAATTATGCACACACTAGAGTTCATACGTTGTTGGACTCTCATTTATTTTTATCTTCAGATAAACTTCCGTTCCAAATAATTTGGTTCTTAGGTATTTACAAGTTGCATTAAAAGGCCAGATCTGCTTATCCTAGAGCAGCTCTATGTTGACATTAAAAGAGAAAATTGCCAGAGGGACTTAGCATAATAATTAGGAGAAAATAAACTGTATTGCTATAAAATGTCCATGAATGTTTTCTACAAAGAAATCTAGATTTTTCTAGATTGAGAAGAAATCTAAATTTAGAGACTTTGTCTTTTATAAACAGGCAGTTGAAGAGAGCATGGCTTTAGTTACCTGAGTAGCACCAGTCTAATTCCACACTTGATAAAGTGTGAATGGTAAATACACAGATTATATTGTTTTTATTTTAGAGGGCTACAAAGTAACAAAGCCTAGCACTTCCCTAGGTAATAGAATTTTAAAGGTTACTGATACCATTTTTATATGTACTATGTTGTATTATACTTAAAATTGCTATGTATGAAGTTCATTGAGTGTCCAAGGAAGTAGCTCAGATTTACAGTGATGAAAGTAAATTGTTTTTACTTCTACAGAGAAAATAAATTCTACATAACAAGTATGTATGTGTTTCTTTGGCTCAATATGTTACAGTAAAAGCAGAAAAAGACACAGAAAAAATCAATTCAATGTGACATTGTCTCGAATTGTAACAGCATTTGTCAAATTAAAATGTGTCTTTTTTTCTCTTTCAAATTTTGTTTTTTGTTAGTGTATTTTTGCCAAAGAAACTAAAAACAATATTACTTTTTTTCTTTTTTCACAACATGGATGAAACTAGAGGATTTTATCCTAAGTAAAATTGGTCAGACACAAAGATCCAATTAGGGAATGCTCTCAAGTGTGTAAAGAACCTAAAATAAAATCAAAGTTGTAGAAATGAAGTTCAGCGGTACTGCCAGAGAGCGGAAGGAAAGACGGAGCAGGAAGAGAGCAAGTCTCCAGAAACAGCCCCGTCAGACAGGGAGAATTTGTTCTGGTGAGTTACTGCACAGCACACTGACTAGTTAATCATGCCTTGCATTTCAAGATAACTGAAAGAAAGGGTTTTAAAAGTTCTTGTGGCAAAGAAATGAGAGATTTTTGAGCTGATGGATATGCTAATAACCTGAATTGATCATATCAGGATGCATTCGTGTATTGAACATCTCCTTGTACCTTATAAATATTTACAATTATTACTTCTAATTTAAAATTAAAATTAAACTTTCTTCCTTTAAAAAGTGGAAACATCAGAAAGTCTCAACTCTCTTTTTTTGACAAGTTTCACTGTACTTCAATTTAGTGCTGGCATTGCTACCCTGGGCAGGAACTTCTAAGCAGTTATCATTCTAGCTAATAGTTCCTGGCTAATGCAAGGAAATGAGAAAATGCAAGATTACTCATAGAAAGGTATAGAAGTTAATGCGCAGGACCTTGTATTTCTGCAGTCTTATTCCTATTATTTCTTCATGCTATTGTAGAAGTATCTAGAAAAAACCCTTATTTTCTTAAAATATCCTAATTATTATTTTTTCTTATACTATTATTTTTTAATTAATTTTATTAGTACATTTAAGGTGTACAATATAATGACATTCATCGTTGGAAATTTGCACCTTTACATAATTCATCTTCGTTCTTATTTTCCCCTCTTCTCTGCCTTCCCTTCAACCCCTCCAACCCTCCCTATTTACAAAGACTTTCTTTTCAATTTTTCCCTTTCTCATATTAATTCCATTCCCTTCTTTCCTTTCCCCTACCCCTCCCACTTCCCCCTCCCCTTTGCCAATTTTCTTCCTATTTCACATTATCTATTATACCTTTTACTCCTTATTTACACTTTCAGTTTCTCTCATGAGAAAAACTATTCGGTATTTACACATGTGTGTCCTATTTATTTCACTTAAGAGTATTGCCTCAATGTGCATCCATTTAGCTCTAAATGTGTCTAGTTTCTCGTTCTTTATGGCTCAGTAATACCTCATTTTATATAAAAATAAACAACACATTTTCTTTATCCAGTCTCCAGTTGATGGGGAATTGGATTGTTTCCAAGTTTTAGCTATTACAAATTGTGCTGCTATGAACATGAGTGCACATATATGGCTGTGGTATGAGTCTTTTAATTCTTTGGGGAAGATATCCAGTAGGGGAATAGCTGGGTCAAATGGGACTTCCAGTCCTAGTTCTTTGAGGTATCTCCATACTGACTTCCACAGTGCTTGCACCAGTCTACAGTCCCACCAGCAGTGGAGCAGGGTTCCTCTTTCCCCACAGCCCCTCCAGAATTTGTTATTGGTTGATTTCATGATAGCAGGTATTCTTTCTGAGGTGAGGTGAAATCTCAATGTTGTTTTCATTTGCATCTCTTGAATGATCGGTGATGTTGAACATTTTTTCATATGTTTATTTCCCCTTTCTACTTCTTTGTCTGAGAAATGTCTGTTCAATTCAGATGTCCTTTTTTGGATTGGGTCTTTAAATTTTGGAGGTCTGATTTTTTTAAGTTCATTATATATTCTAGATAGTAGACCTTTGTCTGAGGGACAGCAGGTGAAAAATATTTCCCCACATTGCCGGTTGTCTCTTCACACTGTTGGTCATTTTTCTTGCTGTCCAGAAGCTTTTTAAGAAGAAGAGATCCCACTTGTTGATTGCTTGTGGTAGTTCATGGGCAACTGAGGTTTTGTTCATAAAATTTTTTCCTACACCAATGTCTCCAAGAGTGCTAACCTCTCTTCCAGCCAGTTTTGTGTTTCTGTTTTAATATTTAGATCTTTAATCCACTTCGATCTTAGTTTAGTGCATGGTGAGAGATATAAGTCTAGTTTTAATCTTTGGCACATTGAAACCCACTTTTTACACTACCATTTATTAAATAGGCTGTCTTTCCTCCAATGAGAGTGTTTGGCTCCTTTGTCAAAGATAAGGTGGCTAAGTGTGTCTGGAGTTGTTTCTGCATCTTCTAATCTGTTCCACTGGTCCTCAGGTCTGTTTCTTTGCCAGTACCATGCTATTTTTATCACAGTAGCTTTGTAGTATAGTTTCAAGTTGGGGAGTGTGATACCCCCTACCTTGTCTTTATTGCCTAGAATTGCTTTTGCTATTCTGGGTCTCTTCTTGTTCCAAATGAATTTTTGGATTGTTTTCTCCAGGTCTGTGAAGTGTGCTGCTAGGATTTCAATTGGTATTCCATTGAATCTATATAGCATTTTTGGAAGTATGGCCATTTTCACTATGTTGATTCTTTCTACCCAGGAGCAAGGGATGCCTTTCCATTTTCTAATATCCTTTTCAATCTCTTTTTTCTCTACTCTGAAAACTACAGCACTCTGAAAGAAAAGATTGAAGAGGATATCATGAAAAGGAAAGAAATCTTATTTTTGTAAGACCTGGACCTTCCAAGGCAATGCCCATCTTTCTTGGAATGTTCTCTCTCAGCCTGTTATAAAATTTCTGAACTGCATGACCTTGAAAATTCTTGTTAAAACACATTCATCATGTAGAAATGTTTAACATTCAAAGTTAATAATAAGCATCATGTAATATAGACAGTCTATATTATTAAATTCTTATTATGTTCAGATAGTTTTTGGATATTTCTCTCTTTTTGAGAATATTTGCCCTTCAATTTTCATTCAAAATCAGTTTCTTTAAATATTTGAGTTACAAGTTCTGCACAGTGAAGACAGAGTAGTGGATTCTGCAAGTGGTCAGTACTGCTCCCCCTGCCCCCAGCCTTGCCTCTTGACTCAAGATTAAAAAGGGCTGGATATTTATTTTTCATTTTTTCTAATGGACAGATGAAACTTTAGTAATTTTTTTCACCTTTCTTCTTGGGAAACTATGAGCTTTATCAGTTTTCCTTTAGTGGTTACTCCTTCATCTTTGAAGTATCCTTAATTAACTAACAAGATCTAAAATTATTCACTATAATATAATGTCACTGTCGATATTTAATTACATGTTGAATTGTTGGTCTATCCCCTTTAGCAACTACACTGTGATGCTTATATAGAGCACTGATTGATTATTAGTGTTTTATAGGACATAGGTGCAATGCATCTTGTACTTAAAGGTACTTTTCCCTACTTAGGTATTAGCACAAGATGTACTAATGGATACAGAGAGAAGTTTAATTATCTCTATGTCTGTATGTTTCTACCTAACAGTTGTATTCACATGTGTTTTTGATTGCTGATGTTACTTATCAGAAAAAAAGTCAGGTAGTTAACTAGCTACATATAAAATTTTATTTTGTTTGTTCAATCCAAATAACATCATAATACCTTGGGAAGTTAACTCATTTTCCTAAGACTGGGACTTAATATTCACCATGCTATCATCCACTTTGCATTACCCATCTACTCTAAGAACTTTATAAAATTGAAAGGAGTCATACTTGTCATAAATATTTAAAGTTTAGTACATTCATCGACTTTTCTAACCATTAGTTTCTTCTCGTTATGTACTCACTTCTCTCTCTGGTGATTTGGATATTTAAGTTTCAGTTTGAATACAGTGTATACAAATATTTCCAAACTTAATTTACAAAATCAGGGATTTGGGAAACTAAACACACATTTCACTTCTCATTTACTAAAATTTCAACTAAGATTTATTTAATTTCTCTCTTAAAGAATATTTTTCAAGGAAGAGTGTTAGATGTTTGAGTACTGATGATTCCATCACACCATTGTAAACTGGGTGACTATGTTGAAGGAGGGAAATTTTGAATGTGTTTCTAGGATTATTTAGTTTGTTTTAAAGTTAAATAAAACAGCAGTGATGAAGCTCTGACCTACATAGTCTATCACTTAAAACTACTCTTTGTGAATGTTCCCAATTCTCTTCTGTATAACTTATGTGTATATTTTCACTAATATCATATTCCACTCAACATGTGAATCAATTCTTGAAAGACATACCACATACTACTACTGACAATCATAGTGCTCACTACTGAGAAAATATACTCGAGAAAATTTGTTAATAGAGAAAACGAATGCATAATGTTTAAAAATATGGAATGGGGTCAATTATTTCTTACATACCACATACTACTACTGACAAGCATAGTGCCCACTACTGAGAAAATATACTTGAGAAAATTTGTTAATAGAGAAAACGAATGCATAATGTTTAAAAATATGGAATGGGGTCAATTATTTCTTATATTCAAATCAGTTTCATTACTCACCATTAAACTATGGACAGATAGGTTAATTCAAGCTTTTCCCCCCTTTTCCTCACCTACAAAATGAGCATAATAACATCAATCTTAGAGCTGCTTTGAAGAAGAAATAATTTAAAATATGTTGACACTTTTAAGAATATTTAGATAGAAATAAGAATCAGGCCAGCCAGTCTAGAGGGCAGCATTTACATTGTATGTTATATGATCAGTGATGTCTGGAATATAACATGGCATGGATATGGCTTGCCCTTCAACGTGTGTGGTAGTTTTGCTAAAGCACACCTAGTCAGTCACAGTTACAGCTGTTACAATTATTGTAATGAAAACCAGGAAACCACTTACCTTAGTGTGCTGAACATATACCTGATTTGGGCAGCTCATCATGGTTAGACTATTAACTTAGTTGACTTTTGTTTTTAGAAGTATCCCAAACTGCATATTAAAGGAGAGTGTCCTATTAGGTTATATCTTCCACTTGAATGTAAGTAACTAGTATTTATCTCTTGAATCCTAACAAAGATAACGATTTTCTCTTCAAATCATAAATCTATAGCATCAGACACTTTGAAATCTAAACAGCCCATTCACAAATACAGTCATTCATAATGAAGAAAATGGACTTGGTTTAGGAAAATCAATCTTATCTTAATATTTTTGATAATTTTTTTTATTTTGCTTCAGCAATTTATTTATATTTTCCTTTCATTCAAATTCTAAAGATAATATTCTGGCATAGTTTCTACTTTTTTTCTAAACTTTAATTATTCATCTGAGTCTCTGGGTCTTTGGAACTTTTTCAATTATGACAATTAAAGATCTGCTTGTACTTTCTAGGAAATCAAAAGAGGATATAGCCCTAAAGAATAATATGTTATGGTTTAGATCTAAAATATCCCCCTAAAATCTTCTGTGCAGATGATTGGATCATGGGGTACTATATTTATCAAAGAATTAATCCACTGATGAGTTCATAGCTGAAGGGGGCTATCAGGTGTGAGAAGCAGTGGGAAGGGCAGGAAACCGGGGTGTCCTTGGAAGGTGTACCTCCCCCCACGTCCTCCCTACTCTCTGCATCCTGGATGCTGTGACATCAGAGCCCACCTTCCGCCATGCCCTGTGCCCATGACATTTCTGCCTTGAAGCCAACTGACCACAGACTGAATGCCCTGGAATTGTGAGCCAAATTCATCCTCTCCTATTTTGAATTGTAGGTTTTAGGCGCTGTGTTCCAACAGCATCAGCGTTCTCCAGACAGACAGAAGTGCTAGGATAGATACACACACAGGTACCCTACAGATAGAGGAGGGCATCTATTAGGAGAATTCATTCACTGATGATGGTAGCTTAGAAAACCTGTGTTCGACTGATGCCAGCTGGAGACACCGAGGTGCAGGTGGTGCGAATCATCCAAGAATGAAAGTCTCAGAACCCGGGGAGCTGAGGAATTCGTTCTCAGGTGCAAGTGAATGCTTAAAAACTGGAGAGGATTTGGAGGGGATGTTCATGTAAGTTCTTTAGTCTGAGGGCCAGAAACCTGAAGTTCTGATGTGCAAAAGTGTGATCCTGCTCCAAAAGAGAGAAATCATAGGCTTTCCTTGTCCCCGTTGTTGTATTTGGGTCCCCAGATGATTGGAGGGCTACCAGACCCTGTTGAGGACAGGGGCTCCTGGCTCAGCTGCACACACACGGGCCCATCTTCTTGACACACACTTTCCTAGGCACACCCAGAATTTCTGCCTCTCAGCTCTTTAGTGATTCCCCAGGCCAGGAACTGACAGCTCGCGTTAGCCCTCAGGGTTCCACAAACAGAAAATGGGAAGATCTTACAACAAGAAGATGAAGCACTGGACATGGCTAGAGGTAAAGGAGAAGCAGGATTTCATGTGGGATAAAACTGTCCACTTGGAAACCATGTTTTAAAGGTTTATTAAGAAATATAAACAATAAATATGATGTAGTGGTAAAAACATTGTACTACATTCCAGAAAACCTGCATCTGAAATTCTGCCTCTATGAGACTTCTGATTCCAAAGTTAAATGATGGACCTAATATCTATGTCACAAAATAGCTAGCTGGATCCAATTAATTTCTTCAAAAATGTTTCATAAACTCAAAAGTATATATGGAGATGTAAGATCAAGAGAAATGACTGAATGGTCTGATATTGCTTTCAAGGCAAGAATTGCTCATGCTACTGAAAGTTAATGGCTTGAATTCAATAATAGATGAAGACTAATCTCAGCTGTAGTGCTGTATACACTGTGTAAATCACTCTGCTCATTAGTTAGAAAGCTTTGGACAGTACTTCCCCCAATATAGCTTTAATTGTTAATTACAGAAGAGTATCAATTTTTGACTGTCAAAACACTAGGCTTTTGAAATTCACACTAACCTATTTTGAAAGTATTATTTCCTAGGTATGACATTTTAGGTAATTTGAAAACCATATTATGCCACTATTTTATCCCCTATAATGAGAATAGTATAAATTTTTCAGGGGTGTTCTGAGATTAAAGTATTATATATGAAAATTATTTAACATAGTATATTGCCAACACTATGCTCTCAATAAATTTTAGCTATGCATTTTTCATTCACTTTCACTCTTATCTTCTATACTCATGAGTAAAAAATCCTATCTTATTAATAATTCTGCATGTATTTGGCATGTATCACATTGAGGGCAACTGATTTTCATTCTTGGGACATAAAGATTTTATTAACTGGAAATAACTAGAGTATATTCAATTGTAATAGATGCTTCAAAAATAATTTTAGTGTTTTCCACCTATCTATTCAGATGCCATTATATTGCCACTAAACATTCATAGTGATGGAACTTAAAAGAGGAAATAGTTATAAAGCCTCCATAATAAAAGTGCTAAATTTGGTAAATTAACATATATAATATTTGTGTCCATTTTTAGATGGAATGCAAATGATATGCCCAGAAGTTACAGGATGCTAAGGCCTGGGAATAAGGTAGGCAAGAACATGCAATATTATTTTCATTTAACAGAAATTGCAATAAACATAAATTGCTTCAGAAAGTAGCAAGAACAATGGAATAGTTATATTCAGTGTTTCAGGGAGACTAATGGCAACATGTCTTTTACTGTGATAAATCTTTAATTTAAATATTAACTTGTTTTTTAACACACCTCATATATATTGTGTTAGGCTCAATTTAAGTGTATTATGGTTCATTACAGAAAAATCCAGCATTTTATGTTATGTATATTTCCAACGTTATTTCCCTAACCATTTCAGTATGCTCGTGGGTGAATTTAATGTCTCTATAAAATTTCAACACATGATTTGTAGTTAAGTGCCATAATATATTCAGATACATCTTGTTAAAATGTAAACAAAATTTTAACCAGCTTATTATAGGCAGGCACAATTATAGGTAGCCTGTACCAATAAAGGCCGTAAGGCAAATGTGAATGAAAGCTGACTTGTTAAAGAGATAGAATGAATCCTAAATTTTTTCTTTATTTTTGTTCGTAAAATGTTATCTATGTAAAATATATTTTAATGAAAAACTATCAATTAAACATATGTAATACAGTATGTTGCTTCTCTTAATGCAATATGAAATTGTATTAAGCATTGAGATGTAAAATTAAGTAGCAAAGTCAGTAGGGAATATGCAAACAATCAGCAAAAAATTTCTGGATAGTTGCTGTCTGGGCTATGCAAAGTGGGGGGATACAGAAGAGTCATAAAGTTATTTTTCCCTTCAGAATGCCCACAATATAAATAACACTCCTTATTACACTAAGAACATTTATATAGGTCCTTTGAACGTAGGGCTGATATGTTGATGACATGGAATTTATTTTCCCTAGAAAACCTATCTAATAATGGTCATGCAGAAATAACTTTATAGAGAGAAAGAACAATAAAAACTGGAAAATCTTTCTACACTTTCTATGAAAATCATTCTAAAAATATGATTTTTTGTCTTTTATCAATCACAAGATTAATTTCTGACATTAACAAAATATACAAGTATGGGATTTGAGAATGTCAGAAGGAAAGAAAGGAGAAGGAAGAAAAAAATTTCTATCAGACCATTTCTATTTGAAATATCAAAAGAAATGTTTTAGTCTGTAGAGATATGCCATCAAAGAGAATTCCACTTCATAGAATGAAGAGCATTGGTCATAGCTTGAGCAAATGGGAGATTATAATTGACAGTCACAGAATGTGAAATAGGAGGAAAAGGTCTAAAGGAGTAGGGGAAGTGGAAGGGGTAGGGGAAAGGAAAAGTTCTTATTGTTGGAAGAGAGTTACAAATATCAGAAGGAAGAAAATGAGAATGTATTCTGTAATGTTGCTTTATAATAGAGCAACTCAGAGGAATTCAACATATTTACTGCCTAAATATATAGGTAAATACCTAAAATACACATATATATGTAAACTGATGTGAATATTTGCACATACTCTATCAGATATATCTTCAGAGATCATGTTCCTTTTCCTTTAACACCATCATTTCTCCTATTTTTCCCTCCCCTTTTTATGTCCTTTCCTCAGCACCGGAAGTCACACCCTGCGATCGGCTCCCCAAACCGAGGATTTGATATATGACCTAGAAGAGCTGGATGGTATCGTCCCTCTACTTCCTTTTAGGAATCCAAGCCTCTCACTAAATCCTTTATACTTAGAAAAGCTATATGTTGGGTGATATGCTAGTACCAACATTGTAAAGTTCACCTTTGCTATCATTGAAAGAATCAGCGTCCATTTTGGTGTATCAGTTTTCTCCTTTATATAAAAATAATCACAGGGTAAACTGATTTAAGAGGGAGGTAAACAGCCTCAACTTGGATCTGGAAGCTTAACTATTCAAGGGGAATTAATTGCCGTGTTCTTTCTTAAGTCTGTTCACTTTCATACTTCATGACAGCCCAAGGAAGTAGGCAGACTCCAACACGCTGTGGCTCAGAAGATAGGATCACAGAACTTTCTCCCCTTGCTTTCGCTTTCATCGTCCTATAGGATGATGAATTTGTCCTGGTCAGAATAGAGCCTTTTTACTCATGCTAATAACCTTTGAGAGGAACATGTTTCATTTTAGAGAAAGAAGAACAGGTCTACATCCATTCACAACTGGGTTATTTGCCTGTGTGGCAATATTTAGCTGAATTATCTTACAAGTCTTAAATTCTGTTGTACAACCCTGGCCTGTCAAAGGATCCTATAAATAATCTGCAAGCAAATAAAACAGAAAAACTTGAGACTTTACTGAATATTAAAGAAATTTCCTGGAAAATGGATATATGAACATCACAAAATAAATGTCTTTGGAGACCTGGATTGATCATGTTCCCTGTTGTTAAAGGTCTCATTTATAAATTACGGTGAATGGTCACAGCTGTGCGTGGTGGGGGACTTGTTAGGAACAGGTGTTGGGCATAGGAAGGGATTAAGGTCTTAACACTATCTGGCCCTGTAGAATTTTCTGTGCCTAGAAACACAACTTCGGCATCCTAAGAAACTATGCCTTGCCTACCGGTGTAGTCTGGATCTGAACTGTCCCTCGAATGTCCATGTTACTTAGCCCTAGTTCACAGAAGTAGGGGTGATAGATTCTTTGGGACGGGTATTGAGAGAGCTTCAGATCTTTGGGAGAATGCTCTTGAAGGGGAGAGTGAGACCTGCCTCTTCCTCTCTCTCTCTCTCTCTCTCTCTCTCTCTCTCTCTCTCTCGTTCCTGTCCTGCCATGCAGGGACAGGCTTCTCTATGCCACACCTGCTCCCCACCGTGATGCACTGCGGAGTCACAGGTCCTAGAGCAGCCGGGCCAATTGTCCAGGGACCAAGTCCTCTAAAACTCTGAACTAAACTAATAAACATTTCCACTTTATAAGCTGGTTATCTCAGGTATTTATTATGGTAATGAAATGTTAGAAAATATGCCTGGTAAGATAACAATAGAGGTAATATTACTTTTTTTTTTTTTAGGAACATTCTGTAAAACTATTAAATGAACACTTTTAGGAACTTTCATTAAGGCTATTTAAGCAAACATCAGACTTCTGAACTTCCAATACATAGCATCATCAAATGACAGGTCCTCTCCCTGATGTACTTTGAAAAATCTCACCTTGCCACCCTCAGGGCCCTGAGTGCACCAATTAAATTATCTTTTCATTTCACAATCCTTACCAAACCTTTTGAAGCTACTGTGTGAAAGATCTGCCTTAAGCCTGATCTCTAACAAAAGCCTAATAAATATCCTATCTGTGCTTTCCTTATTCTGAGAGCCACTTGGCTGAAGAGGTGCTACCCTTTACTGCTATAAATGATATATTGTGCATTGCTTGTAAATGTATTACCATGTTAGTACTTTGGGGGACCGCTAATATTCTGAAATGCCCAATATAACCATTTTGTAAAATACTTAATTTTAAAAAAGCTCACTGTATATAAATAAAAATACAGTTTAAATATGTTAATAGGATTTCTGCATTTTAAGGAATATACAGCAGGAAGATGATAAGAAATGTTGAATAAAATGCGAAGTTCATTATTTTTGGTGAATACTGATAAAATTTTGAAAAAGCATGGTCAATCAGGGAACTATATTTGGCATTGTGTTCTATATACTCCACTTACATAATCAAATCTATTCAAGTCAGTTTGGTAATTTTTTAAAACCAAGTTGGTCCTCACATATTTCATTTCTACAAAGAAAAGAATATGCTTTGGGTAAATGATGAGGAAAAGTAACTCATTTAAATAACAATAAAAGGAAAGTCTATACATAATATGTACAATAGAATCATCAAGAAAATTTGAGCTAACTATAATTGACCTAATTTAAATAAAAATATTACAATGCAAATAAAAGACATTTTAAACACAAAACACTACAGAAATAAACTTTAGTGATACAAAAGAGCCACTGCTATATCTTAGACTCTAGAATTTCTGTTTTCAGTATTATACTGGGTCTTGAGAAGGATTACTAGGTAATAGTATATTAGAGTGAATAAACAGTGCTTCATAGCAATAGGAACTGCCCTCCCTACAAAGACAAAAAGGGCATCAGACTCCATTTAGTAGTTTGTTTTGGTCTCAGAAATTGTTGTATGCTTAGTTTCAGGATGAAGGGATACAAAATTTGAGTGCCTTCAGATGCTACAATGACTAAGTTAACTGCAAGTGTGTACCCAATGTATTTTAACTTTGGGGACAAAAGGTCTACTAAGGGTTCTAAGCCACTAAAACATTGACTTAATGTTTTCTTTTTTGTCTCCAAATTATTGGTTTAGACATCTTTATATAGATTCTCATTTTAAATGACAGTGTATAATTAAAACTATGCAAAAATGACACTCAAATATTTTGTGAGTGGTTCAAAATTTTCCAGGATGTTAAACCCATAAGCTAGCAAAGAAAATGAGCTGATATTTGTCATTCTGATAATTAAAGCATTGTTTACATTTTATTAGAATTCAAGTGAGTTCCTGGTAATGGAAAGTCTTAGTTCATGCAAAGAGATGAATGAGCTTATCTATAAAATGTGAGTGACTATCACTAAAGTTGAGAATGAATGTGGATTTTATTGAATGAAAATAATTATATGGTAACAATTTTCCAACTTGTGGATTAAAAAATTCTTCACAAAGTACTGCTTACGTTTAATTCACATAGAGGAAATACCAGCAAACATGAGCATTTTTCTGTAATTTCCTTCAGCTACTTAATTAAAGCAAAGCTGAGCTCTATAGAGATAAATTGACACTATTTGCTTCAGTTTCTCTGAGGACACCAACTTCCTTATCTTTAGAGGGCTAATGGCAGCCATTAGAATTCTGTTAAAAATGAACTAACGCTAAAATCTCAGATGTGGCACATGTGAGAAATAAATGATTGAACAATATCCATCCAGGTCAACAACTTCAACACGTAATTGCTAGTGCACTGTTCCATTAACAATGAATAGAATATTTATCATCCAAATGAATCCCTATAAAATGAAGCTCCATCTATGAGTGATGATTTCATAACCTGCCATTTTAAAACCATTTGCACTAATTGGAAGTTGTTTCAGTGAGCATAAACTCAATGGCAGGAAAAATTGACAACTCACATGCGATTCATATCACCAGACCACTGAAACAGTACAAATGGGTATTACCGAGAGTTTGGTCTTAAATACGCGGGATGGCAAATGAAGTGGAAAAATTACACTCTTTTAAAGAAATGAATAAAGCTTATAAATTAGAAATATAAGTGCACCCTAGTGTCCTATTCCTCAGATCATATAATAGGCTTTTAGCAGAGGACATGAATTTTTGAAAATCGTCTCACTACCCACGCACTTCTTTACAGGTTCTCCCACTGAGACACATAGCTTGGGCCTTGATGAAAACCAGCAAATTAATGGCACCTCGGATCTCACCTTAGCCCTCCAGGCCCTTCTCAGTTAACTTTGTTTCTTTCTTTTTTGTACCAGGGATCGAACTCAGGTCCTAGCACTTGAGAGGCAGGCGGCGGAACCACTGAGCTAAATCCCAAGCCCTGGCCCCAGTTAACTTTCGATGAGGTCGTATCATCTAACATCCTGAGAAAGATCTACTAATTCATAGAATATTATAAATGTTTATACATTCTCTTTTGAGAATTTCTCTGAATAAAACGTTTCCTTTCTTTGGGGTAGATCCTTATTAAACAGAAAAGCAGTTCATGACTTTATTCTAATGAAAGAAAATGTCACAAGGTTTTAACTTCCCCTTTGGTTATTGAAATCTTGAAATGACTTGAAAATTACATAATTTTTACCTGTCTCAATATTTTGAAAAGCAGATTTCAAAAACATGACATAATGCCTTCTGATTATTCACAAGTATCCAGAGATACTGACGAAAAAACGAACATGTTAAATCTAAAAGCATTAAATAAGTGAAATTATTTTGCTTCTTGGCACTCTTACATTAAGACACATTTAACTGGGCTATATAGTTTGTAATATTCCTTTGTATATCAGTAAAGGTCCACCCTATCTCTCTAAATTAGAAAAATTAATAACCATATTAACTGAAGTCATCATGTTTGCTGGCTTTGAACCATCATGTACCTCATAGTATCAAACTGTTGCACCTGCAGTTTATTCCTTTTCCTCTGTAGCTCAAAGAAACCTGAGGACAAATGTGAAATCGCAGCATATTTCGTTTGTTGTTAAATTGGATCACCAAGAAGTGACAATGTACTTAGCTTCAACTACAAGCAGCAACAAATTTCAAATCCAAACCTTTCTGTGGACTTTATTTTTGTTGAGAATAGACTCTAACAAAACTGTTGCTGACACAAATGTAATTCTTTTTCAAATTCCATTATCACAGGTACACTTATGGGAAAAAAACTTTACTCTCAAAAGACACAACTTGTATTCATGTATAGCAACTTCATCAATAAGGTGAGTAAAGTCTTGCTTCTTAAGCCCACTGGCTTGGAGCAAAAAACCACATTTTTTGTTACATAGTCAAATTATTGCATTACATTCTTTATTTTACCATTATTGTACATACACATTAAACTAATTATATCTAAATAAAGTAGGAATCTCATCATCATTGGAAAAAGCAAGCTTGAAAATAGATGACTCAATACTTTTTGTGTTTCTGACTGGTGTGCATTTTTAGATAAGTCTTGTCACATAATTATTTCAGATTATTTGTAAAGATAAAATACTCTATACTCTTTGGTGGAATAATAAATAGTAATCCCATTTGAAGGTTTACATGTAATCTAAAATACATAATCAACAATATAAACATAGGTCTTCTTAAAATCAATCAAGTTAATATTAGCACTAAATCCACTATTTCACCAAATAACAATTGCATTATGAGTTAAACTAAGGGTATCACAAAATTGGTCTATTATAAATTAAATAATGTTTTATTTTTTCTTCCATAGAAATGTTCTTTGTTTATTTCCTGAATGTTGTCATGGATCGAGGAATAAATGACCGGTATAAACACATTTAAATCTGTATGTTGTTTTAAGTTTATTTTCAATTGTATAAAATTTACAGCTGTATTTTGTAGTATGTGATGTTTTAAAAGTTATACATCTATGATAATTGAATCAGGGTAAACATCTATTATTCAAGGATTTTTTTTGTGTGGTGAAAACCTTCAAAGTCCTTTCTTCTGGCTTTTTAAAATATTCAACACATTACCAATATCTATATTTATCCTACACTACAATAACACTTGAGAGCCTCATAGTCCTAATTATAGATTAGTGCCTATTAATCATTATTTTCTCTTCCCTCCCTTCCTCCTACAAGTCTCTTGTGAATAAAACGTTGTTTCCTGAAAAATTGTACTAATACAGATTTCAGTTGTGACTTATCTTTAAAGAATTCTCCTATCAAGTAACACTCTTAGCCAAATTGCAGAGGTTCCTACTTCAGAGTAATTGTACTATTGAATATACCTGATCTATACATATGGGGCAAAATTGCAGGGCATCAATGTAAATGAAATTCCACTGATGCATTTCCATGGACTGGAGGGATCATAAATCTCCAATAAATCCATTCTCATGTGCCTACTAAAATCTCAAAATATTACCTTTTACATTCTGCTATTTTCCCTTAGATGGAGAATATTTAACAGCATATTTGGGTGAATTTCCTGCCTTTGTTTTCTAGCATACTACCTCTTGCATTTGATTTATTTATTTTTTCAACTTGTGTTGTTTCTTCAATTTACTTGATATTCTTTTCTGTTCCTCAAATCCCCTCCTTTCTAAACAATCCATCTGAACTGTTACATTTTTTTCCTCAGTATGACTCTGTATTAAGGGCAAATCTGGCTTGTCCTATGGCTTTAACAGTGTGTCAGTTTTGCATGAGGCAATTTTAGAGGAGATTTTCTCAATGTTGGTTTATTTATGGAACATTTTGTTGCTTTAAGTGTTTATTGATTGTGCATATTTTGGACCTTAAGTATTTTGGACCTGAAATGGTGCCAAATGTATAGTGGTCAACAGATACATTTCCTTAGGCCAAAGAAATTACCCAAGGCACTTTGTAAATAGAGCCATAGGTGAACATACAAAACATCTCTCAAATTGACAATGATATTAAATTTTCAAGCGTACTTTATTGATTATTGTTCTCCATCACCCACATAAAAATATTGTTTATAAATCATGGGTCATATAATACTATCAAATTTTTTACATGCAAAAATACATTTATACCCAACACATAGATGTGTTCTTGATAACTTACTGCCTAATTGTTAAACAGGGATCTGGGACTTGACTACATCATCATTTGTATGCACAGAGAGAACACCGCTACCTTCTAAAAGAGGTCCATGGTTGTAGAAATGACTGTAGAATGGGGACCAAATAGTACAATACAGTGAAATCTTTCCCGTCGTTTGTTTTTGTCGTGCATTAGTTTCACCAAGATCACAGATGACTATAAATCAAAACTGTCTTGTCTTCAGAGGCCCAGGCCAAAACTAGCTTCTCAAGAGCTATCTTCTGTTAAATACCACTGCCACTTATGGGACTTTTTAAACATAGCTAAAATACAGCATCACTGTCTTCTCATCAATGTTATTCTCTTTCATTACCTGTCATTTCTCTCTTTTCACTTCGTTCAGTTTCGCTCAGACTCTACTACTCTATCTTTCTCCAGAAGACTGCCCCACAAAGCTGTCTTCAGTATCAGGTTGCCCAAATCTTTATTTTCCATTCCCAATCAAATAGGATACCATGTGAAAGATACAGATTTGTAGTTGTCTCTCATCCACAGTATATGAAGGGGCAAAAACTGCCACTTTTAGTCTATATGGATGAGGAGAAGACCCTGCCTATGGATCAGTCCCTTAGAAAATTAGGAATTAACATTTGGAGACATTGTCATCATTTTTACTTTTAGCAATTCAAATATTCTAGATTCAGTATATAACTAGGAAAGAAATCTTTGTATAAATAAGAAAGGGATGCATTAATTCCTGTGCTATTCACTCACACCTACAAATAGTTCATTTTAAATCGCATACATTTATTTATACAAGCCATCTCTTAAGAATCTGATCATCCTATAAATTAGCAATGGATGGAAAACATAACCATGCCAATTTTCAATCTACCTATGAGTCTGTGTATTGTAAATTACATGAGCTCACTGTATATGATGATTCCTAGACTACTGGGCACTGTGTCTACACTGAATGCGCTTGTTAACCAGATATTATAGAAGCAGATTAGCCAAAAAAATTAAAAAAAAATACTATGTAGATAAATAGAAAACAAATAAAACAAAATCTAATAGAATTGAAAGAAGAAATATACAAGTGAATAATAATAGTTGGAGATGGCAATACTCTTCTTAGTAATTGATAAAACATGTAGACAGAATTTCAGTAAGGATACAGAACTCCTGCAGAACATTACCAGTTGTCTTAATCTAATTGGTACTTATGGAACACTCCACAGAAGGAGGTACTATACTTATGAGTGAATTCTAAATTTGAATTTCTTCTTGTACTCATAAATTATTTATTGGTGTACACTATTTTACTTTATGTGTGTGTTACACCTTTAAGGATAAATATGGATAGAAAAATAAAATCAGACTATGTAATGCAGGATATAATGGAAAATCTCATAGTAGCAAAGAAAAATATAAAATGGCTAATGATAAACTTGTGAAACTATACCTAAAATGTATATTCAAAAGCTCTAAATCATCATAAATTAGATCAAATATATTACAGTATTGGATGGGATGATCTTGTATTATGAAATAATTTGATCTCCACAATTTACATACTTGATTAGAACAAGTTGAGCCTCAGTATTTTTGTCTTTGAAAGTAAACAGTATGATTATGAATGATATTTAGAGGTGGAGTCTAGTACAATATCTGAGAAAATTAAAAAACATAAGAGGAAATCAGAAGAGATACTTAAAGGTATAATGATAACTTGTATTTCTCTTTCAAAATAATATATAGTAGATGCAAATATCAAATCAATAGGAAAGGATAATTATTTTATAAGTGGTGCTCAGACTGCTGGGTAGCCATTTGAAAAACGGAATTCAAGAAACCCATTCTTGTACTACTCTGCCATCAATAAAGATAAACTTGACTCACTTATCGGAAAATGGATGAACCATGAGACCATAATATTAACTGAAATAAATCAGACGCATAAGCTTAAATATCCCAGTTTCTCTAACATCAGAAACCCAAATTATAAATAAAGAGTAAAATAAAAAATAGATAAGAGTGGGAAGATAGGTCTTTCTCAGATGGGAAGGGGGTCAAGAGAATGAGGGAGGGGAAAGAAAAGAGGAGAGAAAGGGGATGAAAAAGAAATTCAGATGTGTTATGTAAATGTAACAACACCACGCAAGGGATGCAAACCTGAAGTACTGAAAACTGGCACAGTGCTGGTAATTTTTTAAAAGATTAAGCATAGGGAAGACTAATTCACAAAAGAAATCAACTACATACTACTAAGTATAGTGCATAAATAATGAATATGCCAAATCCAGTAATATAAAAGGAAAAATAATAACTTTGATTGGATTTAAAGTTTCATGGTATAGCATAACTGATAAAGTGACAGGATGGAGAATTATTTGTAATGCTCTTCACAGAAAAAGCACAAATATCCCTCTAATGTAAAGAGCAGCTAAAAGACAACAGCAACAACAAAAATACAGAAAAAACTGGCTAAATGTTTGATAAATTATAAAACAATGCATTTATCTTTTAAGCGGATGTAAGATTTCTATTATTTCAATTTTTTGTTATTTCTAGTTTTATAGCTTGTATTTTAATAAATTGTGACTAGAACTGCACGGGTCAGTACCATACATATTAGGTATTGAGATTGCTTCTTTGATGAGTAATAGAGGTGGTCACCTTAGCCTAGCACAAGTTAAGGGGTGCCTCAGAATATGTGTGAGACTTTCCATAATTACATTTTTCCCAAATATTTTATGATCAGGTATAGATTTGATGTAATATAAGAACAATAAATTTATTTAAAGCATCACATTTATATAATACTAAGTAGCCAAGCTATACAACAGAATGCAAAATTTGCTTCTTTTAATGATTAAACTTGAAAGTTAAAAGAAATATTATACATGTAATGCATTTCTTCTAGGGTGCTCACAGATTTGCTTCAGATTTGCTTCAGGCACAGCCTCATTTTCCACTGAAACAAGTAGCATGTCTTCAGGTAGAAAACTTCAGAAAAAAAATGCTCTACATTTTTGTTCCTTTTCTTTTAAATAACCTACCCCTCATTTCCATTTCAAAGAAGATTTTTTCTAAAATTTCCACTTCCAGGTCTTAAGGAAGTGAATATATGCTCCTTGCATCAATCCCCAAGATACCTGAGATCACTAATTTAAAGAATCTCTAGAGCAGCAGTGGAATGAGTATAATCATTGGAGGAAAAGATGAGGTAGTAAAGTTGAGAAACATAAGCCTCTGAAAGGTTACACCGAACATCACTCCTATTTATAGAACTCTATATTAGGTGAGAAGGGAGACAGCGATCCCTGATGGCTAATTTACGATTATACTTAAGCAGTATATGATGCATTTTTTAGCGAAAAGAAAATATTTCTTCTTTTCCAGGCATACTTAGGCAGGTGTTCTGTACACCGCAGGAGAGAAGGTGTGGTTCCCTATGAAACAGGAGCTCACATGGCATCTTGGCCATACTGTAAACAGGAAGCTGTGATTCCCCATACAACAGAAGCAGCATTAGGGGGATTTAGCCATCAGCAAGTCACAGCCAGAGTTCAGCATATCAGAGTACAGTGATGCTTTGCATGCAACAATGACTGAAAATGATAGACATAAAAATAAATCATCAATAAATAGCTACTGACATCAGTGAAGTGAGATGTACTCAATATAAAAATAAATATAACCACTAAAATGACCCTCAAATATGGAGTAATCCTGAGTGAACTCAATTTCCTTTATGCTGTACTATTTTTGTCAATCATTAAGCAATCCAATTTTGCTTCTTAACTGACTGTAACTAGAAACTGTTAGATCTCTTATATTGGTGGTTGTAAAGGAAATATTTAAAACTCTCAAAATTATAGAGTTCCAAGCACCCAATTATTTCTGTGATTATGATAGAGGTTATATCAGAAACTTAGAGAAGAAGTGAGCTCTTCTTCATGCAAATGGTGAAGAAATGTTTGCTATAAAGTCAGAATAGAGAAATATATGACTAATGTAGAAAAGCAGGTGAAACAGGTACATGAGACTAAAAATTTGTAAGAAAGTCAGTTTGTATTGTAATTTTTTCTGATCAAAATTTTTCTTTCTTTATAAAAATATTTTAGCTAGAAAAACATCAGTTTTTAGAAAGCCTTAGTTTATCCATGTTTAAGAAAGTCTGTATAAATTATGTGATAATTTGACTTCAATAAGCAAAATAGAAAATTTGTACAAGACACATAGTTTATGAGGAAGTGAGAAGAAAATTAAGTAAGAGAAGAAAGAAGGCTTTATCTTACCATAGCTCTACAATAAAGTACAGATGAAGGTGGAATCCAGTCTCCACCCTCCACTCCTGCAGGAGTTTGAAACATAGATAATGCTGGATATGAAAATAAGGTACAGGTTACTAAAAAGGAGATTTTTTTCAAAGAGAATTCCATGGAATAATTGATTATAAATTTTGTTTTTTTCTTCCTAAACTGAAAATGTTGGCAGCAAGCACTTAAGTCTTTAGTCAGGAGGTCATTCAAGTCACCCCACAAAAATCACTCACCTCAGGGAAAAGAATTCCACATAGACATCAACTAGCATGGAAACTGATTTGCTCTTCTTGCCATGAACAAAATTAAGGCTCTAATTCTTAAGTATCAGTAGCCAATAAAAGAGCACCAGGTATTGAATGAAAAGTCCCAAGGCGAAGGATGAAGACTAAGTAAAATTTGTAGAAATGAGTAGACCAGGACAGAACAATTGCGATATGTAAAAAGGATAAAAGCTGAACGAAACAAAGAAAAAATGAAAAGAAGATTAGAGAAAGGAGCAGAGAGAGAGGTGATGAGAGAGAGAGAGAGAGACAGAGAGAGAGAGAGAGAGCTTAGAAAGCTCTATCTTCAGAAATACATTACAAACACATAAGAAAATGTACATTGAGAAAGGAATGTTCAAAGAACAAGACAGAACATATGTCAAAAACATATCTCCCATTCAACAACTCAGAATTATACTAGAAAATGTACAAGTAAAAATGTAAAAGGACATAAATTAAGAGAAATAATAGTGAATCAGTAAGAAAAGTTTAAGAGTGACCCCCCCCAAAATAAAAGCAGAGACAACAGAAGGAAGGTTACTATTCATGTAATAATTCAAGAAAAAATAAATGAGAAAATAATGCTTAATCAAAATAACTTGAGAAATAACCATTTCTTTAATTAAGCATATAATTTAGAGATACTGAGTTAATTATCAAATGAAACAGAATAGTTAAAAATAGTTACCTTTTGAAAAATTATTAATGATGGTAGAGTTGAAAGATACAACAAAGGAGCAGGGAACAGTTATTTAATATAAATTAGATAGTAATAATAATGCTAATGGTATACATTCTAAAATTTAGCAACATTAAGCATAAATAAATGCATCTGAGAACCAGACAGAGGCCCTGTAACCTGGATATGCATGGACACTGGTGAACATTTTATCACAGGACAAGAGGGTAGGTAGCTGAGTAACTGTAAACATACTTTTACTCCGTGCTCTGAAATCATGTAGTGAAACGTAAGTATAGAATGTGTCATCTGTAATGCCTGGGTGAAATCTTGGCTTTGACATGAGCTAACTTTACAGCCTGGTATAAATCACTGGGCTTCTTGGAGATTATTTTCTGTTATATAATCAGAATGTAGTATTATCTATCTATGGACTTATTTTTAATTGCAAATTATATATGTAAATTGCCTACTTTATGCTTGGAGAAAATCCTCTTAAGTGGCAACAATTTTAATATTATTGAACTAATGACACCATAATCAATAACTTGGGAGCACTGGTAGAGACATCTAAATTTGTTAGCACAAAATAAATTTCATGCCCTGTATTCAATTAAGTAGAAATCTGAATTTGTGGTCAACCTAACTGGTACACATTGGAGGAGTAAGTGAAGGAAACTGCATTACTCTGCTTTCTCATAGCTGGCACCAAATCTCATAGCATCAGCCCATGATGGTATGACTCCAAGGCAGAATGGCATGGTACCCTGGAGGGAGAGCAGAGGAGGAAGAGGGTCCTGGTGGAAGAAGCAATGAGCAAGATGCAGACTCCATGGCCAGGCTTCCATGACTCTGCCAGACTCACCTAAATGTGAGCCCCACCCATCCCCAGGACAGCTTTCAAGTCCAATCAATTGGAAACTTCACCCCGACAACCACCTGCCACCTCTTTTCATCTTGATATCCAAAACCAGCTCCTTAAACCAACCACACTCTCCAAATAAAGATAATAACAATTGCACAGTTCCATCTAAGATAATACATGTATCCCAAGTACAGCTGGAAATGCAATGACCCTTTCCCCAAAGTTTCAACATTTCTAGCATTTTTTACAATTCCAGTCAGCTTCTCCTCTGATCCTTTAAGCAAACTCTGATTTATAAACCTCAGTTGAACTAGAAAAGAAAAAGAAAAAAAATTATCTCAAGGTGCAGTGGTATAGAGCAAACATTTCCATTTCAAATGGGAGGAGTTGAGCCAGAAAATAACTGGTGCAAAACAAGACTTAAATCCAGAAGGGCAAACATTAAGTTCTTTAGCTCTGTATCTGACACACGAGACACAAGGCTGTGAGATGCAAATCCTACAGGACCCAGTGGCCCCACCTCTATCTAATGCCTTGCAGATTGGTGCCCACACAGCCTCTCATTTGGGTTGTCTGCATGTACAGACTGCAACTTTCCTTGTCCAACTTTCCACATTCCTGAAATCTTTGACTTCCTACAGTCTTCAATGCACCTTTGCCATAATTTCCACAGTTTCATGCACTATTCTCTCATGGGGTCCTTACCTGACCTTGTGGGCTTTCCTTTGAAATCAGAGTGAAAGATATTATGATGACATAACTTTTGAACCCTGCATGCATATAAAATCAGCACCACATGGATGGTAGCCTCGCCCCCTTGGATCATAGCCACAGAGACCTCTTTGTTCCTGGATGGCTGAGCACCATAAATGGAATCCTAGGGAAGCAATTTTCTAAATGGGGCCACTTTAGAGCAGGTACCTCAGATGCTTTCTCCTCAAAGGAGAGTTTTGCCTGCGAGTTTGGGAAAGATGGGATCTTACTGATTCCTGAGATCCTTGCACACCATCTTTCTTTTTGTCCTACAGCAAAGCTCTTAGCTGCTGCTGCTTCTTTTTCTTCTTCTTCTTCTTCTTCTTCTTCTTCTTCTTCTTCTTCTTCTTCTTCTTCTTCTTCTTCTTCTTCTTCTTCTTCTTCTTCTTCCTCTTCTTCCTTTTTTCTTATCTTAGCTTCTTTTTAATGTTAATCTTTTCAGCTTTGATGCTCTCCATGGCCTCAACTTTTCAGGTCCTTCCTTTCTGATGAAACACCACATTTCACATCTGGTTTTTGGTCTTCCTTCTCACTGTAGTCTGACTAAAAGCAGCCAGCTTTACCCATGATACAGCCTAAAACTCTGAAATTTCTTTTAGCAGATTAATTATTCCACCATCCTTAAACTCAGTCTCTGGTAAAGTCTCAGGACATGGGTAAAATAAAGACAAATATTCTTCGAGGGTGTAACACATGAGCCTCTTGTCCAACTGCAAATGGAGTCCTTCTTCCCAACTGACTGACATTTACTATCCATTTAATGTCAGTATTGTGACCCTCAGAGCTCTGAGCAGAATCTCCCACAAATTTCTGCTTACTCTTTCCAGCTGACATCTCCAAAACTTTCCAAATCCTTCCACTGAACCCATTTCAAGACTTCTGAATTACATGGTTAGGTAGAGTCACAGCAATAATCTCACTTCTTTGATACCAATTTTTTGCATGGATCATATTCCTCAGAGCTGACACATAATACCCAATACCAAAAACATAGAGGAGAAGTTTAATTACTCATGGTTTCTCTCCATGATCCAAGGCAGAGCCATCACTGGGGAAAGGCATGGTGGAGCAAAGCTGCTTAGTTCATGGAGGCCTAAAAGCACAGCAGAGGAAGAGAGCCAGAGAAGAATGTGTGAGGTACCAGATTCAGTCCTCATGGCAATGTGTTCTCTACCCACACTTTAAGCACCTTGAAAGGTGCTCCGGCAATGCCTCTTGAAGCTCCAAAAGTCAATCAAGCTGAGATTCTACCCTAACCACTACAACATAGGACTATCTCCACATGGACCAAAAGAGGCACTACGTAAGATTGAGACTCTGACACAGTCTTGGCTGCTGTAGGTATTCCTCCCTACTTTTAAGTATTTTTTATAGCCCTTGCTTTCCATACCCCTCTTATGAAGCTCAAATGACCAAATCGACAGCTAAGAAGCCAAGAACAACCATCCCTTTTTCCAAAAGAGATTTTGACCAATTTTCCCAAACTAGTAGAACTTTTGTCAGGGTTGCATTGCTCAGTATCAACCATATAGCCTGTCGTTGGAGCAGTGTTGTCAGGCAGAGAACTACATAGCTTCTTACCTAAGATTCTCTTCCAATCTTGATATAAGTACTGCTCCTGTCATGCTCACAAATACAGAGATAGACAAATAAGACAAGCTAAGGAAATTGACTTATATTGCACAATTTACACAACAAAGCTGTTATTCTGGTCTCTTTTCTAGAAAATCTCTGTCTTTTATGCTGTATAATAAACTCTGAAACTTTCTGCTTCTCTGTTGAAGAAGGAAGAGGCAACATGGCAAACAGAACTTGAGGCTAGAAGCATAACGGGAGGAATACTTTCTTACAAGTTTTTTCTAAGTGCTGATACAGAATTTTGAATAGGAAAACCAAGTTGTGATTATTTGTCAGGAAGGGGAAATATGGAGAAGAAATGTGTGAAGGGTGTTGTTAGTTGAAGTGAAAATGGAAAAATATGGATGTGGAGAGATTGTAATTATACTGGTCAAAAGGTAAAGACACAAACAATCAATTCTTAGATTTGAATGAACTCAGGTAGGGA
This sequence comes from Heterocephalus glaber, assembly GCF_053883595.1. Lineage (NCBI taxonomy): Eukaryota > Metazoa > Chordata > Mammalia > Rodentia > Bathyergidae > Heterocephalus > Heterocephalus glaber. The sequence continues at coordinate 7,932,294 of NW_028258293.1, forward strand.
TCTGTCATAGTTACTTTCTTGCTGCTGATGCACAGTACCTAACAACCACACCTCTAGGGAGGATAGGTTCATTTTGGCTCGTACTTTGTGGAGATTTCAATTGATAGTTGGCTGATTCCCAAACCTGGCATCTTGGCAGTGGGCATGGCAGAGGAGAAACAGCTCATGGCATGGTGGTGAGAAGTGCTACAGATCATGACAGGAGGGAAGGAGATACATCTGTCCAGGACACACACCCAGTTCACTAACACCCGCCTCGAGCTTCACCTCTCAACCTCCCTTCATGATGTCCTAAATGGATGAACCCACTAATGAGTAGCATACCAACCTAATCACCTCCCAAAAACCCAACCTATGAGCACAAGGGGCTTCAGGGACACCTAGATATAAACCATAAGAAGACCATAATTTTCTTAATTTTTTCCCTGTGGTACTATATTCTTTCTGAAATTCTCCATTCAAGTTTCAGCATTTTATAGTGTTGTTAACATTGTGCACAGACTAGTAAGAATTTACCATTGAACATTTCTATGTTTTCATAGTAACTGAAAGTATTCTGTGTATATGTTTGCATCTATATGTTTTGATTATTTATGTTAATTTGTGAACTAAATTAAAATATTTCCTCATTATGTTAAGTAGCTTCCATAATTACCTACTTAGTCCAGCAGTAATATGAATGTATTCTATACAGAAACAGATTGATTCATGTACTTGTTTTCAATTGTGAAATTCTCTGAAATTTTCATAATTGCAATAAAAATGTAGTTTATAAATTTGAATTTAAGAAAGCAGAATGTAAAATAGTTTTATTTTTAGTATTTTTATGAACATGCAAATGTGTGTAGAGAGAAAAAGACTTAAAATGGAAATGTTGAAACAAAAATATTTAGGAATCATAATTCAGCACCTTTCTGAGGTGTGTATAAATGTTATTTAAATCTACAGCAATAATTGATCCACATTAAAATTGAACATTATATATGTATGCACACATATCTTGTCTAGCAGTAAATAACCAGAAAAATATATAATAAATATGAAAGATTGTTTATGCAAGATGAAATTTAAGACAGATTTAGAAATGTTGTTTCCACTTAATCACAACGTGTACTGCTTGCACACATACGTCTAACAAACTTCGGTTGAACATTCTCTGTCTATAAACACTGCACTAATACTGGAGATATGGAAATTATCCCAGGTCCTTTGATGCAGAGTCTCACAGCCTTTGGGAGACCCTAGAGATACAAATAATTTTAACAAATAATTTCAGTAATAAAAATTTGTTCTAAAGAAAACAATACGGCCACAGTGGGAGGGGCTTTAGGGCACTGATACAGGCCCTGGGTGCAATTTTCAATCTTGTGTAATGTTAATTCTTGCAACTGAATCAGAACAGTGTTAAATTATGGCAATATTTGCACTTTGGGAATGAATACATAACTGTATGATCACACTCTGCAAATGCCACTTTTAAAGCTGATAATAGATTTTGCACCTTTTCTTTGACAAGGACATGTCATATTTGCATTTTTACATTCATCATGGCTACAGGTAGAACTGGGGAGGGAGAAGTGTAATTTTTTTCGGGAATTTTGATATGAAAAGAAACTAGTCATTTATTTATACAATAGGCTTGGCTCAAAAAGTGTTTTTCAGACTTGGGATTCCTAATGTGGGTTGTGACTTTATTTTATTTTTAGTAGCAGATTTGGATGTAGACTGACAGATATAACTGAATGTCTTAATAAATTTAAGTTTTAAGATAAAAAAGGAATAAAATAAAATTAGTTATTATTACAAGTAAATAAAGCCACTGAAAATGGATATTGATCAATCAGTAGAAATGCAGAGTTAAATCTATGCCCCTCTCCTCATTTTTTATAGTTTCTATACACATTTACTTTTCCATATAGATATATCAAATTTATTACATTTACCATATGGTTCACTTCTTGTTTTGTATGTACTACCCCCTCTGCTTGGAATACCCTCTCAAATTTCCATTTCCCCTCACTATAGTTGGTATAGGTATGTATTTAAATCAATTTTACTTCCCTCAACTTTTCACAATACATCCTGTGATAACATTATCTTTTCATTCTTCTTCTATCTTTTCCACAGTTCTACAATTATATACTTATGTTCTAATTTTCCCTAATACTTCATGAAGTAGCCAGTGCATTTTAATCATTTTTCTTCCTTCCAATCCTCACATGGTGATTCAAATTTGGATGCTGTTTAATAATTCTTCAGTGGAGAAAGAACAGAATGGCTGTAGATGTCTACAAGACAAATGAAGAGGGCCTGTGATTTTTCAGACAGAGTAAAAACTGCAACGCACAAGACAAATGACACATTGTAATTCAGAAAATTTGGAATAAGAGGTTAGAACCAAGAAAGACCCAAAGAGGAGGTGGCGTTGAGCTCTGCTGTGAATGGCTTTACGTCTGTTCTAAGACAGCTGAGCAACCTCTACAGACATGACTGAGAAGTGCAAGATCACCAGAGGAAAATGCTTATCTGATAGATCTGTGTTCTCCAGGGTAGTGTGGATGAAGAACATTGTCTAAGTTTGAGTGCAATTGGAAACACAAGCTCAGTGAAAAAGTTTAACTGCAAAGGATCAACTTGGCAGAAAAATTCTTAGAAAATGAAATTTGTAGGAAGTATTGGGGGTACAGGTTACAGGATTTGAAGTGTCATTCATTTTATTCGAATGATATGGCTATCTATACCTAGTAATTCAAATTGTATATTTTACTCCATTAATGTGTATTCTGTTAATTAATAAACACAGGCAGTATACCAATATGTAGCCTTGCTAGTATATGCAAAGGGAAAAATAATGTGGTAATTCTCTGATACCATAACATTCTCTTTACATCAGCCTTATTTTTCTGAGAAGAGGTGATTATTAGTGTAACAGGGGTTCTAGGATTACTGTCACTTTCATGAGTACAGTTTCTGAAAAATGGGACTCATTTGTATCATTACTTAAAAATATTTAAAAGCTTTATTTTACATGATTTATTATGCAATTATTCCAATATATGTGTTTGTTTGTGGTTGTAATTCCACTCAATATTTTGTTGAAAAAATTATTAACTTTTGAAAGACTACACTAAACTTTGTACCTGCATGCCCAGTGCTTGCCTCGTAATAGGTATTTAATAAATGTTTGTTAAATGACCAAAAAGGATACAAAGGCTTGCATGGAAAGAAAAAAAGAAAAAAGAAAAAGAAAGAAAGAAGAAAAAATGTGTTTATTTTTTATTTTTAGAATAAATTTAAAAATATTGACTTAATGCTCTTTAAACAGTTTCCTAAACATTTACCAACAAAAAATATTATACATTTTCTGCCTTCTACTTTTTAGTTTATGATTTTTCTCAGTATTTCTAAAATTAAGAAAACAAGACTCAAAGTTATAGTGACTATCAGTGTTGAATGCTACATTACTTAAATATTTCTGTTGTTAAATTAATTCTACAAATGATATATATTAATTTTATATTACAACATAAATATTCACTTATCTTTATTTATTCAGCAAATAATGATCTGTACCCCACATGAATGTGAGAAAGCATGTTTACTTTCTCAAGTGAAGACAGACGATGAAAATAAAGAATTTCAATACAGTGGTCTTGTAGTGGGTGTGTGAAACATATGTGTGAAACATAGTATTTAACGCACTTAATAGTGACCAAGTAAGTCATTTTGACCTTCAAAACCGAGAATAGACAAATAAAACTTAAACAGCATTCAGTGCTTAAACAAATTTATGTATAGTTTATGTAAAAGAGAAATAGTGTAGTACATAAACACAGATTTATATAGACATGCATAAATGCATACGTAATCACACACACACGTGTATCTCTAGTTTTTCCCATCGTTGTGACTACACTAAGTTCAGTCAATCATTTCTACAGCCACTGGGGAAAATAAATTGAAGGTCATAGCACTTGCAGATATGAACACAATGAATAAGAAGCTTATTGTAATGCAAATATCATTGCAGAAAGCATGGGGATAACAGATGGTAGCAGCATCTACAGGACTAATTTCTCCCAAAATTTCTCCACTAGTGTTCTCCTGGTGATTCAGTTTTTCTCATACCAAATTGATTAAGTATGTTTCATTAGCCAGGACATACGGACATCTTTAAGTGAAATAAGTAGGACACGTGTAAATATCAAATAGTTTCTCTGGTGTGAGAAACTGAAAGTGTAAATAAGGATTAAAATAGATAATAGATAATTTGAAATAGGAAGAAAAGGTTCAAAGGGAAGGGGAAGTGGGGGGAGTAAGGGAAAGGAAAGAAGGGAATGGAATTAATATGAGAAAAGGAAACAAAGGAAACAAACTGTAAATAGGGAGGGGTGTAGGGGTTGAAGGGAGGGCAGGGGAATGGGGAAAAAATAAGAACCAAGATATATCATGTAAAGGTACAAATTCCCAATGATGAATGTCATCATATTTTATACCTAAAATGTGCCAATAAACTTAATGATTAAAAAAACCCTCTGAAATTATACCAAGGTAAAAATAAAACTGTAAGGAAGAAATAAGAACAATGTAATTTTGACATTTTTAAATTAACTCTGATTTTAAATGACCATTTATAAAACTAAATTCAAGTGCTTTTATATCTCTATATGCACATATGTCTATCCAAATCTATCATATTTTTCTACTCAATTAAATTACTTAGCCAGGAAAGAAAGAATTCTATCTGAGATCATTAATCACCAGTTCTGTAAACTTAATGATAACATATTTCATAAAAATAAACAATTTCTTCTCATACTTACATCTTTTGCATTTTGGAATCACACATTTAAATTTATTATAGTTCATCACTTTTCCATAATTATACCTTTTTAAATTATATATATCTTACTACATGAAATCCACATAATATTAGCCAATGTTGAATCTAAAATATTAACTATCTCCTGAAGAATAGCACCTCTTATATGCATATGGTGATTATTGAATATACTTTTCTAAAACTGCCTTGACTTCCAATTTAGGAATGTATGGGAATATTCAGGTTATTTTAAATATATAACAATAAAGGACATGTATCTTTTTAAAGGGGTTTGAATGAAAGTAAAATTGCTTCATCAACCTCTCTTTCTGAGGCAGTCGTGTCTAAGTGTATATAGTGCCTCGCATCCACAGCAAACAGTTCCCAGTATCAACTCTATGTAAGAGATACTACATATGAGAGAAATCTAGTAGTACTATCAAGGGAGAAGTCAAAAATTCCAGGAGAAGTTTTTCCATTTAGTCATAAAAATTCTTCTGAGTGTTCAGGGAATGGAGAATCCAAGGATCTCATTAGCAAATATCAAAATGACTAATGCTTTCTTACTCCATACCATGCAATGGGTTCTGTAAAAATTGCTGTAATTACAGCTATACTATTTCAGAGAAGTTGGTGTAACTATTTCTCATTTTACTGGCTAGAAGCTGAAGTTCATAGAGATAACTCCACTTGCTCACAACTCATAGTTAATGTCTTATAGTCAGGACATGAATTCAGAGCTGATTGTACTTAACTGTTATGTTAATCTTCTGTTCATGTCTGATGTTTAAATTTATCCTCCAAACACATTTCAATAAAGCCCTCACAATTTTCAGAAAAATAAAACAATGTAGTTGCTATGGTTCAGATCCAGAATCTCCCCAAGACTCTCATGGGCTCTGAGTCAGGGTCTTTGGAAGGCAATTGGACAAGCGGGTGTTGTACTCTTGGGTAGATAGATTCATCCACTCATGAGCTCAGCAGCTGAGTGTGCTGTCAGGAAATGGGACCTGTTTGGAGGACAGTCACTGGGGGTGACCTGGAAGGGAAATGTCCTCCCTCTGTCCTCTCTCGCTCTCTGCTTCCTGGCCACCATGACATGAGCCATGAGAGCTTTGCTTCCCATGATCCTCTGCCACACCTTTTCTCCCTTGGAGCCAGCCAAACATGGAGTAAGAACTTGGACCAAAGCAAACTCTTGTTCCTAAAGGTTATTGGAGAAATACATCCCTTTATAAGTGGTTGTCCTTATGTTTTATTCATATTTTCTCCATATCATTACTCATTCAATAAACACTTCAAGAATCCATGATTATCTCATTTTCTCTGTGAGAAAACAAGAAGCCATAGAAATATGCATAGAAAAAACCCCTAATATTTTTATTTTATTTTAATAGAAATAATTCAATTATGTAAATTTAAATACGTTGCTAGAAAAAACAACCTCCTAATTTTTACCTCTCTTGAATCATCCAGCTATGACCAACCTTTATAAACTGCTTTTTCCAAAGTGTCTGTCTCACAATGATCTTGGGTTGTAGAGGAATACTATGGTCCAATACTTCTGTCAAACATTACCTTATCCATCTTTATCCTAGACTCATGAATGAACAAGATCAGGTTCTGAGTGTGGAAAAGATATCTGTGTATTTCTGCATGACATTTCCACAAACATCAAATACTGAGTCCCTGCCTTGCAAATCTGCTAAGATTGTCTTGGATTTGAAGACATGAGCAGGATGACACCATAGCTTAATTTGCATTTTATTATCCTTGTTCTCCATAGAAAAGACAATAAATGACATGAAAATGTTGTAAAGTACTGATGTTATTTGGATGGAAAGTTTTGAAAATTGAAGTTATTAAATGGGAGTAAATGCCACAGCTGCAATTATTATTTATGTTAAAAATGTCATGGAGCTCCTTTCTTTCTTTCTTTCTTTCTTTCTTTCTTTCTTTCTTTCTTTCTTTCTTTCTTTCTTTGTTTTTTTTCTTTCTTTCTTTCTTTCTCTCTCTCTTTCTTTCTTTCTTTCTTCTTTCCCTAACTGTAGCAGCTGGTATTTAATTGGAACACATAATTTTAAGTTGTAAATAAAATAGGTAAAACAATGAACACACTCAATGACTTTCAAAGTTATTAATAAGAAATAGTCAGTTTATACATAAGGTTAAAATAATAATCATAATATTGTTGTTTATTCATAAATAAATAAATCTGAGCCAGGAGGATTGCAACCTGGAGCCCAGTCTGGGTAACATGGCAATTTGGCAAGATCTCATCTCAAAATAAAACTAAAAGAGGCCTAAGCATGTAGTTCAGTGCAAAGGCCCTGGGTTCAATTTCCTGGACCTTCTCCCCTAAAAAACAAATAAATACATCAATATGTGAAGATGGTTCTTGTGATGCTTCTAGTTTTCTTTACAATATTTTTTTTTAGCTTTTGTGTGACTATGGTTTGCAATTTTCACTCACAGTACAGAATATTTTTTACAAAACACTCCTCTTACCAAACTAAAAGCAAGATGAGTTCAAACTGCTTTATGAGTAGTGCTAGAAATAATTGTTAATTTGACTTATAAAGCATAAATACATCTTTATTTGGCAATCTATTCTCAATGCAAGTCAAAGAGTTTGGCTGATAAAAATGCATTATTCTCTGGTCAGTCTAGTTAAAAACAACTCCTACCTCAGTACACAAATGCAACATCTGTGTTTAACGGATGGATTTGAGATGTTGCAAAGGTTTTCTCAATAATAATGCGCTGTTTGTAAAACATAATAAAAGTTTAATGTTTCATAGTGGTGATAGCACAATTTCAGAAACAAGAATGGATTTTAATATGCTGATTTTTCTAAATCTCTTCTTGTATTCCTTATTCACATTTATAAGACTTATTAATTTTAGCAGATAGTCTTCAACTGAAACACAGAAAGAAAATGTTTTCCTTTCCATAGAGCGAATAGAATTATTTCGTGGCTCTGTATGAGATTTAGGTCAGACTATATGGCAAGTACTTAAATCAAGTCGGCTTGGTCTCCTTCTATGCCAGAGATGCCCCGTGTTCCAGGAATGGGACTCAGCCTAAAATTGACACTGTTTATTTCCTTGTACTTCAAAACTAAAAACATTTTTGCAGCATATTTAATTAAAGTTTCATCTGGATATCAATGAAATAATCACATATTGCTTTTAAGAACCTCTTTAAAATGTTATTGCAAATTTTTGAAAGTTATTTCGTTCTGAATTATATACACAGACCTACATGATAATCAGATTTTCAAGCAAAAACTATAAATTATTTACCTAAATCTTTGTGTTAATAATGTATAATAAAATTTTTAAAATATTAAAAATCCATTTATCTATTAGTTTTATTTGATGAATTTTTACATAGGAAACTAAATTTAAATTATGATTATTTTTCTCTCAGAATTTTATTTTCTTCCAGATATAGGAAAATAATTTTACCATGTTTGGAGAACTCATACTCTAAAACAAAGAGTAGGAAGAAAAACGTGCCTGAATTACAATACCAGATCAACCTTTTAGTAGCTGTATGATTTTGTCTTTTTTTCCATAGAAATTCTGTTAACTCATACTTAAAGTGCTTATAATAATTGCAACTTTTAAGGGTATTTATGTAAAGGACATAAGGTTCACACAACAATGTGTCTTCTACAGAAATATTCAGTGTTAGTTCCCTTACCTTTCTAATGTACTTTTATTGGTGAAATAAGCTGCTTGTATTACTTTCCTATGTTCTCTCTTTGTATTTTAATAGCTTCTCTGATCTTATTACCCATTCTTGACAGCTATTGCAACTGCATAATTACAAACCACTTAATCAATTCATATAATCATCCAGATGGTTTTTCAACAAATTGCTGAGAAAATTTAACTGGATTTGACTTGATAGTTTTTTATGACAGAGACCAAAACTCTTCAGAACACATCCAGAATCACAACGTTATTGATTTTGTATTTTTATTATCTAGGAGTTCGGAGATAATATGGCCTGACACAGAGGTGGAATCGTTCTGTTTGTTTTGTTTTTTTGGTACTGGGGATCGAACTCAGGACCTTGTGCTTGCAAGGCAGGAGGCGGAACCACTGAGCTAAATCCCCAGCCCCAGCCCCAAGATAAAGCTCTTGTTTTTTTTTTTTTTTGGTACCAGGGATCAAACTTGGGACCTACCGCTTGCGAGGAAGGCGGCAGAACCGCTGAGCTAAATCCTCGGCCCTTGGAATCGTTCTGTTTGAAGTCTTGATCTAGTAACAATTTCCCACATAATCTGACCAGAATTTGTAAGCTGATTTTCATTCCTTTTCTGTCTACTCAGATCTCACATTTATTCCATTCTAGATAATAACAAAGAGGATTTCTTTGCAGAGATTTAGAAGAAGCAATTTGGAAAAAAGGAGATGTAGAAGGGTCCCTCTCAATGAGTTGATCTCGGATGGAAATCTGTCCTTCTGTTTACCACCACCCGTTTTTTGATAGGAGATTATTAATAAAAATAGAAAGGAAAAACAGTCATCATACCATAAAGAGCATTAAAAGTCTTGAATTTTTTCCTTAGGCACAAAAAATTTATAAGTAAGAATGAGATCAAGTGCTGTAAATTACAGTTTGATTTAATGGAAGTTGTCTTTTGCAAGTCTTCTTTTTAGGGATTAGGGAAATCATTTTGAGGACAGGAACAAGAGTGGAAGTAGTGAGAGGTCAACACGCCAATCTAGTGGTTCACACCAACAGCCTACACTTAGACACCAATACAGGGAAATACTGTCACAGATTACCATAGGCCCAGCTGAAGACATTTTATTTGGTGCCTAGGAAGGAAGACTGGAAAAGTTCTGGCTTTTCAGAAAGAATCTCAATTGGTAGCTCTTTGTCTTTTACAAGTTCTCTTCCATGGGAGGAGGACAGCAATTAATTTGAGATCATGACATCATTGCTAATGCACTGAAGATGGCTGATCAAAACTATATGAGGAGGGTGGGTCTGCAATGTCAACCTGAGCCATAGCTTCAGATGGCTTCCTCCTTCCTGACTTGTGGTCACATGACAGCAGATGTACCCCATTTACCTGGACCACAATAACCAATTTTTAATTAACTATCACTGAAATGAATTTTGATCCAAGAATCTAAATGTGTATTAGAACCATTTCCTTATGAGGAGAAGTCAGGAAGGGAAGCAGTGTCTAATCCCACCTCTGTGTGTGGAAGCAGGCTAGGTACAAATACACTCTCTGTGAAATGGTAAGCAAGAAAGAAGACCAGTGATCAGCTGTTCAGTACAGAGACAGTTCAAACTAGCTAAGGAGAGCTTATTGTTAAATTGTGTACATTGGTGGTTAAATATAATGTTTATTAAAAACACCTCACAAAATTATATTTAAAAGGGTAGAAAATGTTCCAAATGCATCACTTTCTGATACTTTCCTATACTTTGCTGCTCTCTGTAGAGATTACTTACATCAACTGTATCTGTTAGTCACTTTCTTGTCACTGGGATAAAATACCTGCCACCCACAACCTAAAGGAAAAGAGGGTTGTTCAGTGATGGTGACCACCCCGAGCAAGCTACAAATTCACAAATTGGCTTTTCATATTAAAAATCTGAGTCTTTTCGCCCACAATGGCTTGCCTAAAGAGCCAGTGGTTGGTGTGTGGGAAAGGAACAACTCCCCATGCCACTGGTCACAGCGGAGGTCTCAATGATCCATGACTCTGTGACATCTTGGATGGCAAGACAATAGTGCAGCTAAGGCCAGCATGACTAATACAGAAAACTCCTATAGAGGCAAAAAGTAATCTATAAGAAAAAACAAATTTCCCATTAATCTATGAGCTGTTCCTGCTATAATGTCTCGTTCCCTTGTTACTAAGGCCCTGCTCGCATCATGTCAATGCTCTCCACTCCACTGTGCCCTGCTGTGCCCCTCACCCTTTCTAGAAGCTGTATGTTCAATAAAAAGTGGCACACTCCAGGACAGTGTCTAGCCTGATAAGAGCTCGGACCATCCTGGGCTCCCCATTTATATATTAACATCATGTGTTGCCCTTCGTTATCCTGCTGTTGTACAATTGGTCGGGTGATTGAAGGACTAATCAGCCTCCAATGGTTTGGCTCCCAGTTTCCAGTGGGTTCAGTCATGTTTGGCTGTCTGCTAGGCAAAAATGGTATGGTGCAGAAAAGCTGTTCACTCCATGGCAGACAGAAAGTAGAGAGAGAAAAGAAGGCCCCTGGACACAATACACTCTTCCAGGTCACACCCCAGTGACCTTCCTTCAACAACCTTCTAATAACACGTGCACCATTGAGCTCATCAATTGTTGAATCCATTGATGAGAAACATGCATCCATGATCCAATCATCTTCCAAACATGTGACTTTGGGGGAAAAGTTCAGGCCTAAATCATAATAGCCTCGTTACGGTAAACACATGGAATGGGAAGCTGCTTCATGGTTCCTCCAACTCTATGTTCTGTGAAATCACAAAGCTAGATTGAAATTTGGCCTTAAGTAGAGAGCTTTTATTATGGAAATTACAAAAGAAAATTTAAATATTAGGAATTGGTTTATTGTTTTGTTGCTTAGATTTATGAAAGAAAATACTCACAGTAGAAAATAAACTTAGTGTTTTGTTATGTCCACAGCCATTGTGACTAGCATAAAACAGCTAAGGAAAGATTCTCCAACAATTTGAACACTATTATCCAATTCATCAGTGCCTGCTTCACTGATATATGAGTAAAGTAAATTTAAAGAGTAATATCAACCATCATCATTTCAGAACTCTACTTAAAGAGTCAGTATCCCACAATTTTGCTTCCACAGATAAATTTTACAGATGGAAATCTGATAAGTGTGATAATCCACATAGATTTTCCAATTTAATTTTTTCATAGGTAAAATTCTTGAGAATAAAATGACCTCAGATAATGTACATAACTTTCTAAAGTCAAAAAAATGGGCTCCACTGGCATTTGCCAGTGTGGAATGAAAGTGTAGTAGAAAACTATCAATTAAAAACTCATACTAAATATCTTCCAAGAATACAACCTAAAATGTCTGCATATTTTAGATTTCTGCAGTTAAATATAACCACCAAATGAATGTCTGGTTAATAAAGGTATGGTAGAGGTAATCTAAAGCATGTTTGCATTTCGAATACATGATGCTTTTACTCATTTACATTCTAAAATTTTCAACTGGATATATGTTGATAGCAAAATTATTTTTATTTATGAAAAATGTCTTTTCCAATATTTTGACTACTGCAACACTCTTAATTTGTCCCAAAATATTTTTTCTAAGTTTTCATATCAGAAATAATATATTTTAAATTTATTTTTGAAACATGAGATGATACATTTAATTTATAACACACCATTTTTCAAATCAACTGTTGTTTTTATCTAAGAGAATGACAGTCATTAAGAAAGTCATATATACTATAAGTGGCTGTTTTAAAAATTCACATTCAAAGTGAAAGTTTGCTTTTTCCTCATTTTTGATTTATTTATGTTTGATTTTATTTATTTTTAAATGATACATTAAAATAAAAAGTACATGTTTATGGAGTGCAGTGTGATATTTTGATACACACGTGTTGCTTAATTTTTTTTTCCCATTAAGTTTATTGGTACATTTTAGGTATAAAATACAGTTACAGTCATCACTGGGATCTTGTACCTTTACATGAGTATCTTGGTTCTTATTTTTTTCCCCTTCCTTTGCCCTCCCTTCACTCCCTCCATCATTCCCTATTTGCAAAACCTTGTTTCCATTTTTTTTCCTCTTTTCATATTTTTTCCTTTCCCTTTTTCCCTTCCCCTACCCCTCCCAATTCCCCTGCTATTTTAGACCTTTTCTTCCTGTTACAAAATATCAGTTATACATTTTTTTAATTACAATATTAAGATCTAGGAAACATTACCACAGATTTTACAGAATTTAAAAGGATATAGAAAGCATATTACAAAAATCTTTTTTGAAATAAATTTGACAACTTCTAAGAAGTACCTTGGAAGAAAAATTAAGGAAACTAACTCTGGAGGAAATATAAAATTTGAATAGCACCTATTAAAGAAAGTATGTTCCTAGCTTGAAAACCTACCTATATGACAACAGCAGGCTCATAAACATTTTAACTGATAAATTATATCAAACAGTTGAAGCAGAAAAAAAAAAGGAACACTTCTCCCCTCATTTTAGGAACTCAACCTTGTGCTCATCCTAAAACTGGATAAAGATAACAGAAGAAAAAAGTATGAACATAGATAGAAATTTGTCTAACAAAACAAACTATTGGAAGTCAGATCTGGCAGGATGTAGAAAGTGGTTTTGTTATAGGGATGGCAGTGTTGGTTCAGCATTGGAAGATCACCCCCAAAAGTCATCATTTAAACAGAGGAAAGGCAAAAGCCATATGATCCTGTCACTAGTTGGAGAAAAAGTATTGGACTAAATTCTACAGCTGTTCGTGGTAGAAGCTATCAGGAGACTAGAAGTAGAACAGAACCTTCTCAACAGATTAAAGACATGTACTCCATACTTCCAGCGAGGATGCCTTATATAAATGGAGCAGATACAATGCTTTCTGCTTAAGGTGGGGAACAAGGGCAGATATGCTTACCCTTTATCTGTCCATTAAACTTTGAAACCTAGTCCCCACCAAAATAGTCTGGCAATAAAATGACACAACTAGGATAGGATTGGCACAGCAGAAGCAAAATCTTCATATGTAGATGAAATGATGATCTACAGATAAAATACTAAGAAATCTCTAGGAGCCCGTAGAACTTGTACTTGAATTTAGCAGGATTAGAAAACACAAGGTATATATAAAAATTCAGGTCTGTGTATACTTGCTGTAAATGAAGAATTGGATATTGAAATTTGAAAGTTATGTAGGAGTACAAAGGACCTAGAAAAGTTAAAAACAAAAACGAAAACAAAAACAGTGTTGTAAGACATTTAGTACCTAATTTTAAGAGTTCTTCTAAAGCTACAGTAATCAAGGCAGTGTTGGTGTAAGGAAAGACATATAGATCATTGGAATAAAACAGAGATTCTAGAAATAGAACCACACATATGTGGTCCACTGAGTTTTGAAAGATTATTTAACATTACCATTTTATAGAATATAAACTCAATTCAAGAGCCAAGGAAGAGATAGTGTCTTCAGCAAACAGCACTAGAACACTTGGTATCCATATATAAAAAATTAACCTCAACCCTTTTTTTCCATACATGAAAATAACTTGAGGGGATCTATGAACCTAAATAAGAAAGCCTAAAAGTGTAAAACTTTAAGAACAAATTATAAGGGAAAATATTTATGAATTCAGGGTAGGCAAGAACTACCTAGGATACAAAAAACATGATGTATAAAAGAAAAAAAATTGATAAATGGGATTCCATCAAAATTTAGGACTTTAAATGACATCATTAAAATGAAAAGTAGTCCTTAAACAGACCATATTTACAATACATATAACCTATGAGCAGAATATATAAAGAATTCTTAGAGCTCATTAACAGACAACCCAATTAAAATGTAGACATAAGAAGATGATAAATAGCCAGTATAGTACAAGGAATGGTGTGCAACTCTAGAATCAGAAAAATACTAATCAGTACAATAATAGGATTGAATTATACACTCATTAGGGAGATGAAGTTCAAAGTTTTAAAAGCCTTGTCATGATTTTTTTCTTTTTGTTGGATTCTCCCTCTTTGCGTTTAATTTGTCATGCCCAATGGATTCATTCTGCTGTGTTTCCTGGGGTTGTGATCCTCATTGTCTTTTCCTAGGGTATTGTCTAAAATTTTTTGGAGTGCCAGTTTGGTATTCATGAAGTTCTTGAGGTGCTCTTTCTCATGAAAGTATCTTATTTCTCCATCAATTTTGAAAGATAGTTTTGCAGGGTACATCAATCTGGGTTGGAGGCTGTTTTCCTTTAGGGCTTGAAATATATCACTCCAAGCTCTTCTTGTCTTGAGAGTTTGCATTGAGAAGTCTGCTGTGATTCTGATGGGATTTCCTTTGCATGTGATTTGTTTCTTTTCTCTCACTGCTTGTAGAATTTTGTTCTTCTGTTGGGTTTCTGGAATCCTAACTATTATATGCCTATATGTAGATTTTTTTTGATTAAGGCTAGCTGGAGTCCCATATGCCTCACTTATCTGTATGTCAAGTTCTTTCCCCCTGCTTGGGAAGTTTTCTGCCATCACTTCTGTGAAGAGATTTTTATGTCATCTGCACTCTCTCCTCTTTCTTCATTGACTCCAGTCAGTCTTATGTTATTCTTCTTTGCATCGTCTAGCAGCTGCTGGATTGCTTTCTCCTGTTCCCTTACAATTTTAAAGCAATTTTTCTTTTCCTCCTCACTAATTGTAATCTTATCTTCTATATGTGTAATTCTATCCTCACATTGGTTCATTCTGCTGCGTAGACTTTCGATGAAGTTTTTAATCTCTTGGAAATCTGTTTGTATCTGTTTTTATGGATTCCATTTGTTTCCTATGTTGGGATTCCATCATGTTCCTCAGATCCTCTATTTTTTTATCTGTGTCCTCTCTAGATTTATTAATCATGTCTTGCACCATGAGCAAAATCTTTGCTGTTATCTGAGTAATTATTTCTAAATTCATTTTTCCCAGATCCTCTTTTGTTGCCACTTCAGAGAGTCCAGGTGGTTGAGTATCAGAGTGTTCCATCTCGTTTCCCTTTGAGGTTGCTGTAGGTGATCCAGAAGTCTGTTTTTGAGGCTTGTTTAAGTGTCTTCTCATTTCCACAGGAAGGGGTGCTTCTGACACCCACGTGGCTCACCTTCTCTGCCCTAGGAGCCTGGGATGGCATTGGGGGAGCTTCCTTCTGGGTGCTGGGACCCTTTCACCTTCTTTGCCCTAGGAGCCTGGGATGGCAGCAGGGGAACTTCCTTCCAAAAGCTGGGACCAGCTGAGCTCATCTGTCCTAGGAGCCTGGGATGGAGGCAGGGAGCTTCCTTCTGGGTGCTGGCACCAGCTCAGCTTCTCTGCCCTAGGAGCCTGGGATGGCAGTGGAGGAGCTTCCTTCCAGTTGCTGTGACTGGCTGAGCTTATCTGCCCTAGGAGCCTTGTCTGCCCTAGGAGACTTTTCTGGCCTAGGAGCCTGGGATGGCAGTGGGGGAGCTTCCTTCTGGGTGCTGGGACCGGCTGCGCTTCTCTGTCTAGGAGCCTGGGATGGAGGTGGGGAGCTTCCCTCCAGATGCTGGGACCGACTGAGCTTATGTGTTGCTTAATATTCAAATCAGGGATAAGCATACTTATCTCTTCAAAAGCTTATCATTTTATGGTAATATAATTCAAATATCTTCTAGGGTTTGAAACATAGAGTACATTATTGTTATCTATCATCATCCAACTGTGCGGTAGTCCATCAGAACTTCTTGCTCCTGTCTAGCTATAACCAAGAACCTAAGGCTTAGCTTCTTTTCATCTCTCACTGGCCCCCTTTAATGGATCATTTTATTTTTTACCTCTTTCACTCACTATGCTTTTTCTCCAAATCACTGCCTTGTGTAATATTTCACTGTACAACTATCTATCTACTCATCAGTCAGTGAATTTCCACAATGCAAATATCTTATTTCTTTCTTCTATCTTTTATTTTTTATGAGTTTACTGACCTGTTTGGACATTGCATTTTTAGATCATCCTCAATATTATCCATTAACAAAATACATACCACTGGCAGGAAGTTCCTAAGGCAGTGACCAGGTATAGCAAAGTTTATGTTGTCAATAATCTTGCATTGTTAATAGTGTGATTTAGTTAATCACTGAACATTTATTGGCTTCTTTCCTGTGCTAGTTCTTCTCTGATAATGAGGCTTTCATGGCTGACTAGACTTCTCTGCTCCTTGCTCTACTGGAGCTTGGAGTCACTTTGCAGAGACCCATTAATTTTTATTGTTCTAATGAAGAATCTCAGCAATGTGGAAACTTGGACAGTACAAACGTACTACTTTAGTGTCTCTAGGTTAGAACTCCGACAGAAGTTTAACTTGTCTTTTAGCAGAACTGCATTTGATTCTGGAGGAAAGGAAAACAAACATGTTGACCAAAACAAGGAAATACACAAATACTAAAGGAAATGATTCTGAGAAGAAGACCCCTGTTTGGGCAAAATTATCTTTCAGCAGAGCACATAGAAAGTGGGAAGCAACCGATCATGTACAAAGCAACAAAAAGAGAGCTTCAGGCAAAGGGGATGTCAGTGACAATCCAGGAGACATAGGAAAAAATAGTGTGTAAGAAATTATGAAGCACTAAATGTGGGGATTTTTCTGAACATGTTTATTATACCAAGAATCTGTTAAATTCTTCACAGTTGAAGTACTGAATTGGTTAATTTTAACATATGTTAAAAGCCCTGAGCCATAGCCACCATCTACCTGATAGTTTCCCTTTGCAGTGGCTCTCTTGCACCTGTCTCACAGCCACTGTGTACTCCTATCACAAGAGATGGTTTTATAATTCAGTACAAATAAGAATACATTCCCAAGGAGAAATGTAATTGCGTTGTATACCTACAACGTACCAATAAAAGAATTTAATACAAAAAAATTTTTTTTAAATTAAAAAAAAATAAGAATTTACTCTACACTCTTTTTTCTTGTTTTATTCAATGTATTCTTTTACATGCTACCCATGTTTTGTACATAATAATAGTTTATCCTCTATTACTATTGAAAAAATTCTTTTTTGGAAGATAGATGTACAAGCAGTTATAAGAAATAATATTTAGTAATGTGCAAATAGCCTTTCACCCACTTTTCCCAGTGCTGGTTATGTGAAAACTGTAGTACAATGCATTATGAAGCCAATCAACATTAACAAAATCCAATGAATTCACTAAGATTTTACTGTTTTACAAACATTGGTGTGTACTGTGTATGTATTTAAATCTGTGCAGTTGTATCATATGCTTATATTCACAAAATGACCACCACAATCAAATTTCATAACATTTCCACACTGGTATCTCAGATCCTGGGATCCTCCCCTTACCACTCTCTGTTTCCATGTGCTTCATTTTCTAGATCCTGCATATAAAAGGGATCGTACAGTATCTGTCTCTCTATCTCTGAGTTATTTCACGCAGCACAAGGCCTTCCAGGGTGGTCCTTGTTTTCAGAAATGGTAGGATACTGTCTTTCTATGAATAAATAAAAATGCTATGTTTTCTTTATTCCTCCATTGGTGGACATTTTTGTTGTTTCTGAATCGTGGTTACTGGAAACAATGCTGAAGAAGACAGGATTAAGTGCTGTTTAGCAGCCCTTTAATGGATGGATATGTCACAATGTTTCTATGAATTCAGCTTTGAGGTTATTACATGAATCTACTAAAAAAAATAGAAGGGGGAAGGTTTAGAGAAATTAGAATTTGGGCTTTCAATATTTTTAAATTTTAAAAAAACTTACGAAGCACATTAATGAACATGCCAAAAATCACATATTCTTGCCTAAATCTAAAGAAAACCCTGATAATATTCAAATGGAAATTGAAGAACTATTGGCATAGAATAGTAACTTAAATGTGAAAAATTAATGACATAATTCAAACAGCGAGTAGCAAGGGAAAAAAATTAAGAGAGATCCTGGGAAACATGTCCAGAAACCATTCACAGTTAAATAATCAACAGAAAAATGGAGATCTTGGGATTGGGGATGAATATGAGAATAAAACATTTCCCTAACATGTAGAGATCCCCAGGATTTAAAAAAAAGAATAACAAACCACCAATAAAAGATACCAATAAAGAAAGAAAAGGAGTAACCATTGAGGATAAGTAAAATCAGTGTTTTATGTTTGTGAGCCACACTAAAATTATATTTCTCTATTAACAAAATAAAAATAGTATTGATATACATGTATGTCAGTAAATGAATATTTAATTTTAAAAATATTAATATGCTAGTGTTTTTATTGTTGACATTCCATGTATACAACATGACATTCTAATACAGATACACCCATAGTGAGGATGTAACCACAGCCATGCAAAGAACGTATCTGTCATTTCACATAACCAACTTCTTCTGTGTGCACTAAGAGCCCCTACAATACACTCTCTTAAAGGAATTCCAGTGTCTCATATGATATTATTTTCTGCAGTCCTCACACCTTGTGTTAAGTCTGTACACTTATTAACTGACACGCTACAACTTTGTGTGTGGTGACCTATATCTTCCCATTCCACCCATTCCTCAGACCCTCAGACCAACTTCTTACTGTTTCTGTGTAATTTCCTCTTCTCTTTTTTAGATTCTACACATCAGAGAGTTTGGCTTCTTTCTTTCTGTGCCTGGTCTATTCCACTCAGCACGATTCCCTCCATGTTTGTCTATCTTGTTCCTAATGGTAGACCTATTTCTTTCGAAAAGTGAGTAGTGTCTCATTGTACATCTATTTGTAGAGACACAGGGACAAACATTGGATCATCAGCATTGAGAAGACAACTTTTACTTATTCGTATGTTGATAAACACATTATTTTCATCTTTTGTCTGTTACAATAATGCTACAATGAAGAGGGAAGTACAGCAGAATCTGGAGGAGTACTGAACTCATTTGCTTTGAATATGCATGCAGAGGAGTATTTCCCAGTTTACACAGCAATTCCATTTTTAAATTTTTGAGGAATATTCTTTACTGGCTGCAATTGTTTTTACAATATCACATACCGTATATTTTAATATAGTAAGTCCCCATGCAGAGCTCCCCCAGCCAGCATTTTCCACTGTTCAACTAAAGAAGAAAACAGAAAATTGCTAAATATATTTTAAAATTGACTCCCTTTACCTGGCTTCAATCTCTGGAAAGCCATTACCTGAAACTCTTGAACACTAAAAGTGAGAAGAATGAATAATAGCTAAAGAACTAATCTTATTGAAAACCAAGGCAGATAATTAAAGTTCTTTATCTGACTTAAGAATTCTTACACATAATGGCTGTCCTTTGAAAACACACAATGTTTTTAAAAGGTTAAAAAAAAAAGTCATTTTTGTAAGTTGTGTGCAGGAAAATCATAAAAGGAATATTGGATTTTGAGACAAAGTTTCTGAAATACAAATAAGATTTAAAGTCCACATCCCTGAAGTTTCAATGAATTAAAATATCTACTTTATAGTGCTTATGAACATTTTGTTATGTAACTGAATTAGTGAGGACGGATTATTTTGTGGTACAATTTTTGCATTTCAGGATAGATACGGTCTTTTATTTGTAGACACTAATGCTTTCCTAATGAATAATTTTTATTCATTATATACAATGGCAACATGATATGAAATTTGACCTTTCAGCATTTGAAATTTTTTTAAAGCCTTCACTATATTATTTATTCTAAAAAAGTTTCCAAAATCCATTTTTTCCAAATAAAAAGTCAAGTAGCTTTTATCAACAATGTTTGTAAGCCTTTACTTGCTGGGAATTCCTTTCTATAATGTTTTAAAAAGCTCACAGGGATATTAGAAATAGTCAGTGCAGCACCTCTCCAAGTTTTCCCCACACAGCAGTGGCCACAAGATCTTGGTAAGTGCAGGGCGGGTTCCCACCGAATGTGAGAACCTGTTTCTAAAGAGCCCCCTGAAATTCTTACTCCGCTGAGAATCAGAAGCTGCATGGAGCATCAAGGACAGACTGATTTCATGCAGTGATTCTCAATCTTAGCCAGAACTTAGGCAAGGGTTTGCTTTTTTTTCTCTTTATTTTAATTTGAACTTAAGGTGCACAGACTTAAATTAAAAGTTAACTCTTATGCAAGGTATGATCATGTCACCAAACCAATATTGGCTCATTTTTCCTGTTTCATTCCTTCTTGAATTCACTATAAAACCCAAGGAATAAATACTACTTATTATTCACAACCACAGGTGTGTCATTTTCTTTATCCCAATTCCTGTACTCATCAAATAAAACCATCATTTTGAAGTTTATGTTTACAATCCTTTGCAGTTATTTTCTTTTTATAACGGCAAACACACTTTCTCTTTTATGGCTCTGTAACATTGCATTTGGGACTGTAACACAATGTAGTCATTACTTCTATTGTCAATATGTGGGTTGTTTAGCTTACAGCTTTGCTATTAAGTTAACGCTGCTATGAATATTATTGAATTTTTCTGTGCACATATTTCTGCAAAGCACAATTACAGAATTGTAATATATATGTTCACTCAACTTTACAACATAGTGCCAAACTGTTTTCCAAAGTGGATGATGAATTTATACTGCCAATAAAAATGTATGACAAACTAAGTTGAAACAAAACTTCTCTGATGAATTTATACTGCCAATAAAAATGTATGACAAACTAAGTTGAAACAAAACTTCTCTAACACTTATTTTTTACAAACTACTTAATATAAAATTAAGACTTGATAGTTATATTCCATAATTAAAAACTGACTCTCATACTGGTCTCAATTCACATTTCCATAATTTCTAGTGAAATGGAAAATCTCATTCTGTGATGTAAGCTTTACAAAATGCACATATATATATGTATATGAAAAAATATTTATTTGTTAGTTCCTGCTCCGTCTGTGATAGATTTACAAATATTTAATTCCTGTTCATAGCTTGGATGTATAGCTGTGAAAAATGCCCTTTGAGGAAGAATGCTCTTAACTTTAATGTAATCAAATTAAAAAGTCATTTTATTAGGGCATTTGGCCTTTTATTTAAGATATTCTTTACTGTCCCTCTAAATTTTCACATAAAAATGTCAAGTTTTCTACAAATACTGTTGACATTTTTGTTCAAAAGTCATCTCATCCCTATATCTCTTTGGGAAGAGTTGGTACTAACGATTGCATCAGGAAGGCTAAGCTAGGTTTTAGTGCAGAAATATGGGTGCAAACTGACACAAAAAGTTATTTTTTTATCCCAGGCTCATTAACCTCTTCAAGGCCACTTACTTCTCCCAAGCACTCTGGATAAATCCAGTCTGCATTTGTCCATTGACACTTCAGCCCAAAAGCAGGGTTTCAATATTTACTGGAGCAGAGAAAACAATGAAAAGAGAATAGAAATTAAGATACGAATGTAAACATTTATTCCCCCAAATTATACACGTCATCTCCTTCACGCTGAAGCATCTGTTTGAATAAATTTACCAACTTTGAGATGGGATGGAAAAAGCAGTACTCTGCCTATCTAGGAACTGCCCCTACCATGGCTGTGTTACTCCCTCTGCTGAGCCAGGAGCTCTCATGGGGCCCTTCTTCTGGACACTTTCCAGTCCAGAGCTGGCTTCTGTTCCACAGTTCATCTTTAAAAGTGTTCAGAAAGAATAAATGGCAGTAAGGCCCGGTCCTTCCTGCTGGAATACAAATGCTTCTCTGAAATGTGTGGTTCCACCTGGTCACAGCGAATTAATTACTCATGCTCTCTCTCTCTCCAATCCCACCCCTTTCCTCACCTCCTCTCTCTCCCTCTCTCCCTTTCACCTTCCTTCTATTCATCCTTCCCTGCTTAGTTTTCTATACACTACTTAGTTTTCTATTGATTAATGTTATCTTGTTATTTTATTTGCATTGGCAGAGAAAAACAATATAAACATAAATGAAAATTTAGCTACCTGCATGCCTTAGAAGGTGATATAGGAAATGACAGTTTGCCTTTTTATTCTGACTTGGAATCTTCAGTAAATAAATAGTTCTTAGTATGGTATTCCTTTGAAATGATATTTTTCATCAGATACCATATTTACTAGTTTCCTTGTTCCAAACTGTTTCATTTCCATTTCTCCCCCACTCCTTCTGCTGTATGGATAGAATCAAAGGGGGAAGTAATACTTTAAAAGGGGAAAAAAGGATACACCTACATCACATAACCAAGATGACTTCAGTTTAATTATAATGGCAAATCATCCTTGTCATGGAAATTTAGATTTTAAAAGTGGAAAATCGTATATATCACATTAAGGTTGTCTTTGAGTTTGAGGCCTGTGGTGGTCTAGAACAAGGATGTCCCCCAAGTCCTCCCTCAGGTGCTGATAGGCAGGGCATCTGGTAGCTGCTGAATCCTGGGGTTGCTACGGCCACGGCCACCTCACTGTGAGGAGGGCAGCAGCAGGCTGCTGGTGAGGGACCCGAGAGGGCGGCTCTCTCTGTCTCCTGGGCTTCCCCTGTCTCTCTGCTTCCCAGTCACTAAGACACGAGCAGCTTTTCCTCCTCTGCCTGGGATCCAGGCAGCTGAGGACAGTAACTGTGAGCCCAAATGGACCTTTGCTTTAAATTCTGAGCATCAGCATCTGTATTTTCTCCCAGTGATGAGAAAGTGACTAATACAGTGCCTGACTTTGGCCGACAACCATCTAGAAAAACAGAGCTGTAAAGTGGGCTTTGTACAGTATTTCAGATTGTGCAATTTCAGATTGTACAGTATTATGCAATGGGGGAGTGCAAAGTCATAAAGTATATTATGGAATTTAATGTTACTACTAATTTCCTACCTTTTTCTCTCCCTTTCTCCTCCCTCCCATTCCCGTTCCTGCTCTTTCTCCTCTCTCAGCTGTTTTCCCCACACTTTTTGCCTACATCTTGGGCCCCCTGGTAACAAGTTTCTTTCCTCCATCTTCTCTGGATGGGCGTGCCCCTGCTTCTTTGTCTGCACTAGGATCTGCCTCTCTCCCTGGGATGCACCTTCACTTCAGTGCCCAGGATGCAACCTCATCTTAAGGATTTACACTGGGGCACAGTTTCCTTCAGACTTCACATAGACTGGTGTCTAAAAGTGAGGCTCCCAACTGACACCTCTGAGACAGCTCTGCTGTACTTTTAGCTGCAAACATGAAGAGCAGATCTGGGAAGGGAATGCAGGTTCACCTTGCTCTGGATGCACAGGTGTAAGCAGCACCTCTGGCACCCTGAGTAGCCCCGTGAGTGTGCACAGCCCTAACCTGAGTGGCACCAGGTCTGCTCCACCAGCTCCTGAAACCAGTAGAGTCTCAGCTTTGAACACGGTGCCACATTCTCATTTTGCCTGGGCCCACAGATACTTATCTGCTCTACCTTTAGGAGACGTCTAATCCTACCCTGATTGTGCTGCCCCAAACACTTCATAAAGCAGATGTCTGCTTTCTCCTACCTGTTATTCTGTCCCCCTAAGAGGCCTTTTCAAGATGATGTTACCATTACCTCACTCTCTCCAACTACTTCACTACAGAACACATGTGGGCTTCATTCCAGGAACTGTCTGGACAGACATTGTGAATCCCACACACTTGCCCATCTGAACAAGTGTTCATCACTGATGAGGAATTCCCATTACACCTTCTCAACTAAAATACCTAGTGCTAGACTAAGCTCATACCTGCCTGTGTATTTAGAGGGCTGGCACAGTGACTCACAGAGACATCCTGGGCAAATGTTACAGTTTACTCTTCTTGCTATTTTACTCAATATAGTTTCTTTTTTTTACTCTTGCAGAGTAGTTTTATTTGTCTGGAGTTCTGCTTCACAACTCCACTTAGAGTTTCTAAAGTTTCCTAAATCAGTGACAACATTCAATATTTAAAAGACTTTTTCCATTTGATTTAGAGTTTTAATGAAAAAGATTATATAGATATTAGGTCATTACTTTGTTGTATCAAATTATTTTGCTGCTTAATGTATTCTTAGTGCTTGCGAAGTTTTTAAAGCCATTTTTTCATATGTTTCCTCAGATTAAAGTATATTTTGAGTGTGTGTAGTCAGTTTTCATTTCTTCTCATATTTATTCCTGTTATATTTTAGATATATTTTCTAGAGCTGTAACAATGTAAGTGATACTAAATAGAGTAACAATTTCTCAGTAGTTCTTGTATTAAAAATAATTTGTTACTTTTTCAGTAAAGTATTCATAATTTAATACCTGTCATGCAGTAATGTTAATTGATTTCAAGTATAAAAAGTTTCAATATGTCTGTAAGATTTAGTTAATTAAGCACAAAAATCACGTGCCTTTTATACAATTCCCTTCTCTTGACCCAAGCAGCTAGTTCAGCTTTAGTTACCCCGTCTACCTGAACACAGTGGTACTAACATAGAGAGGTCACATGGGAACGCCTTCTCCCAATTCACATAATTCCCCATGTGCCAGTATCCCTTGTTGGCTCTGTGCTGTCTACAATGACCCACTAGGACCTCTGTCTCTCTAGATCCTTTTCATCTATCAAGATTTAAGTCAGCTTCCTGAGGCAAACCGCTTTGCTCTGCCACACAGGGTGCCACTTTTCTTCCCTCCAACGCACCAGTTGTCAGTTGCACTCATAGGTATTGGGCTGACATTGGTGTGGAAGTGGCACACAGAATAATGAGAAATATGTTACAAAATTATTGTTGGCTGTGTTGCTGGAAAGATTTAAAATGCCGGGTTTTCCGCAGTCATTGTGTCACTCTCTATAGAAGAAGTAACTCTCAAATATAGAAGAATATTTAAAAATCAGAAATATGTGAGTTATAGGCAAAGAAAAAGGGCAAAGGAAGAAAAATAAAGAATTAGAAAAGTCTGAGCTTGTTTGAAGAGTATCAGGGTCTTGTTTTTCTGGGGACAGTGTGTGTTAGTGCATCCATGTCAAGTTTACCCGATTACCTAGAAATCTTGAGCTCATAATGCCTTCCTCATGGTTACTTCCCTCACCTCCCTGCCAGGAAGCTGCAGAAATTCAGGTTTGCAAGAAGTCAGACCATGGGTTTCCAGCCCCCAAAACTGAGCTGCTCTGTCAGGCCTTGGACTGGAGCCTTTCTGTATCTCTTACTGCGGTTCCCATCCTGTCATGTTGCACGCATGGTCCATGTTGCCTGAAATTACACATAAGGTTCCATGCACTGGGGTGCTACGCACCTGGCAATCACTGTTCACTTTTTTGATGCTGTCACTTTGATCTCCTTTTGAAAAGGAAAAGTGAAATCATATTCAAGGGGAAAACATTTTATGTTTAGTCAAAATGTTTGGCAACTGCAGTAGAAAATGCTCCTCATTTGTGATGTTTTGTAAAGAAAAAGGAGATGGCGATTTATTTGGAATTAAGGATTTTGTTTCTTGACCTGCCACACAGTGGTACAGGCAACCCTAGCCTTTCACATTTCAACATGGACTTATCTAACTACTTCCTCATGGCTTCATTAGATTTACATTTTTTAAAGGACACGTGTCAGAAAAAATAGTTTTTTGATTTGGAGTGATGGGATTTAATCAACTTATTTTCTGGTTTAGTTTGTGTCTTGAAAATTGATGAGAATGGTAGAAAAAATTACTTTCCTCCTTATCTCCTTCGCTCCTTTTGTAAACATTTAGTATTTACTACGTGACAGCAATGATGTTAGGCTTGCCACCAGAGAAAGAGAATTAAAACAGACATGTTCTCTCACGTTGTAATCAGCTTCCAATAAACAATCATGATGTAAATATTGCATTTATACAATTGCAATGGAGACTCTTTGAGAAGAAGGTAAATTTTCATTTTTGATGTAGGTGTTTGATTTCAAATGGTACACAACAAATTAACCCAGTGTGTAATACTTTAAAACAACAACCATTTATATCTCAAACTGTTTCAGGCATCCAGGAGTAGGGCTGTTGGGTGATTTGGAAGTGCAAGGTCTTTGGGGAGATTGGCATCATCTGAAATGTTGGCTGAGGCGGGAGAAGGAGAGGGTTCTACACTTGATAGTGAGGTTCTCCTCTTTTATTTTGAAAGTTTTTGTTACATACATATAAAAGAGAGAATGAACTGCGAGGTCTTTGACAGTGAGTTCTTCATTTTTGGCTGTTGGCTATGTGTGTCAGTAACTTATGATGTGATCATTTTTATAGGGATTTTCCACACATTCATTTCCTATTTCCAAAGAAAGTTGGGGACATGCAGGGTGCAGGATCAATAGAGATCTGGCGTCTCTTTTAAAAACTAATGTAGGAAGTTAGGCACCTTCATGTCTGTCATAAGAGTTTGGAAACACAGAAATGACTTTAGTACGATACAGGAGTCTACATAATGTTTCAAACAGAGGAAGGTAGATGTGATGATCCTGTGGGGCCATCTTAGAATCCAGCCTCCACAGTGTACTCCTGACCCATTTCCTTCATATTCTTATTGCAGTTAAGCCTCACTCCCTTCCAAACCCAGAAACTTGCCATTAAGTTAGACTTCAAACAAGGCGCAGCTGAGACTCCTCTGATGCAATTTGTTGTCATTATTTGAATATATGGCCCCCAACCATGACACTAGGAAGCACTATTTCCCACAAATGCAAATAATTAACAGTAGGCTAGGCAAAAGATAATTATGGGAGACATGACTGTTTATACAGGGAGAAGAAAGGAGACATCAAAGAGTTATTGGTCTTTAGCAAAACCATAATCAGTTTTGGCAAATACTGGCTATTTCTTGCTTAAGTTAAAGCACATTGTTAATTGCTTTAGGAAGCCATTTGTGTAACTGAACGCTACTCTGAGGCACTACATTTTAGGTCTTTCTGATAGCACAGCAAGGATTTTACAGCCATGTGGCTTGCTTTATGGCTTTTAAAAAAAAGGAAATTTATCTTTGGCTCATAGTTTTGTAGCTGTTTGTTAAACTGGCTAGTTGGTTCCTAAGAAATCACATATTTATTTTTTAAATAAAAGAATATTGTTGCTGAAAAAAAAATCCCTATAAAATCCAGGCTCTACGTTGCTGTCAAATTTTAATTAACAAAACAATTTTTTAAAGTTTTGGAACCTTTTCAGAGTTTGATATTAGATTTTGCGTTGTTGCATCTGAGAATCAAATGTAACAAAGCTTTAGAGAAGAATGTAAATTCTGCGTGTGAGGGGGATGTGTGTTGTGAGGTCTGGATGACAACTGAAATGCTGGGTCCAGAAAACATCCCTTTGTAGATGGAATGTGATGGTTTTATGGAGTGGAAGGTGGATGTGGAAAATACATGTCGAATACGGACTGCTGGGCTGCTTGAATACTCTGCCCCAGCTGATCTAACTTCTACTGCTCATTTGCCATTTCTGAGTATGTGTCTTTTGGCTTTAATCCCATCTGTAGTCACAGTCAGATATTCTTCTCTCCTCTCTTCCCCGCCTCCCCTCCCCTCTCTTTCTCTGATTTGTTCATTTATCATTGCTTATCTCACTCATTATCTAGGAATCAGCATATATAAACAAATCTACTCTGACTTGAAACTAGCCAGTACCTTGTTCAAACCATTTCTTCCTTTGGGACAGCATGACATCCCTGATTTTGAGTTAAAAGTGTTTTCTAGTGTCCTTTACCAGACCACATAAAATAAAAAGGCACTGTAGCACCAACTGCCCTTTACACTCACAGCAGCACATGAGGACTTTATTACTTTGTGACATTTTCATGATGTGAAGTATCTGTCACTGCTTCTGACTTTGCCCCCGAGCCTGGGGCCGCACGCTCCCCAAAAGTAGTTGTGTTCCCCACAGCGCTCTCCAAATCCACCTGTTCCCTCCAGGCCACCTTGCCTGAGGCAGTGCTGTGGTCACAGCTTTCCGGCTGAATGGAAGAGCAGAGGCTGGGGTGACAGATTCCTCAAACCAGGTAAATATACCTGTGCTTACAGTGGCAGCTACACTTTCCATCTTTCACTTTGGCCTTTTTTTTTTTTAAGGAATAATGAATTTATCAAGTTTTTACTGTGAATTTGCCTAAATATTGTATGTTAGAGACTACATTTTTATTTGCTGAATAGTGATCCATAAAGTTTGATAACATGGTGCTGAAAAGATCTATTTATTCTCTGGGTCCTTTCAGTGTGAAACTGGGAAACTTAAGCCCTGCTCATTTATCCCCAAATTGCTGAGACTCTTCCCCTTGAGTGATCAGGGATTCCGACAAGATTTTAGTGAAATATAAAATTCTGTCGATAATGTGGATACTGTGATGATTTGCCCCCGCGCTGGGCTGTGTAGAAAGAGCCGAGGACCGCACTGATGACCCCGGTGGTTCCTGGGGGCTTCAGTTTTCACCCTGGTGACCTTGCGCTCTGTGAGCTTCCTGAGGTTTATGTTCAGTTCTTTCCCCACACTTGGAAAGTTTTCTGTGTTATGATTTATGCAAACAGATTCTTTATTTCATGTGTGTTGTCCTCCAATTTTTCTCTACTTTAAGTGAGCCTTAGGTTGGTCTTCTTAATATCACCTAGTAGCTGTTGAATGAATTTTTCCTGCCTTTTATTGCTTTTGTTTTTTCTTTTAGTATGTCACCATGTGACTTCATTTTCTTCTCAATTAATAAAACCCTTTGTTCACATTGGTTATTTTTGCTGTTCATAATTTAATAGAATTCTTTATCTCTGTGATTTCTGTTTGACACCTTTTTGTGTAGGGCATTGCTGGTAAATTTGTCATTCATGTTTTGAAACATTTAGGTCAGCTCTTTCAATTCTCTATTTATTTCCCCCATAACCACATTGGCCGGTTTGTTTTATAGTTTATTATCCTTTGCATTGTATTCTGATTGAGCTTGTCGAATTCCTTGATTTTATTTTATTTATTTATTTATTTATTTATTTATTTATTTTTGGTACCAGGGATCAAACTCCGGTCCTTGCGCTTGCATGAAATCACTGAGCTAAATCCCCAGCTCAATTTCCTTGATTTTAAAGGAAAAAAAAAAAATCTCTGAATACATCATTATAACATTTTGCTTATTGTAAAAACCCCACATTCCCTCTCAAACTTTGTTTTGTTATTTCCTATCTTAAAAACCTCAATGGCTCCCTAATGCCTAATAATAGCACCTATGAAAATCAGCATAATAAATACATTCTCCCCTGCACAGTGGTACACATACAGATGACCTTTTACCTCTGCATTTCTACTGACTTTGGTTGAACCATGTGACTCAATTCTTCTATTAACAGAATGTGCGACAGATTGTTAAGTTACGACTTCTGGTTGGGTCACAGATCACTGGAAACCTACATGAAGCAGATGGATTTGAAGATTCAAACTCCATCTGCATGACACTGAGATTCCAGAGAGTAGAATAAACAAATAACTGGGATAATTTAGAAATGCAAGGAGAAACTTTCTCACCATGAGTTTATCCTCGAATCGATTTTTCGTATTGCAATAAATCCAAGCAAAATTTATATGATTATTCCTAAAAAATACTGAAAATATTTCTGGCTTCAAAGAAAAACAAAAACATATTAGCTCCACATGCTTTTGTGGTTCTATGTTCTGGTGTGGTATGTTTAGTTCAAGAGAATTGTCAGTCTCATCAGGTTTGGTGGTGCACGCCTGTAATCCCAACACTCAGAAGGCTCTGACAGGAGGATTGCCACAAGTTCAAGGCCAACCTGGGCTACACAGTGAGTTTGAGGCCAGCCTGAATTACGTAGTGAGACCCTGTCTCAAACAAAAAAAATTAAAATCAAAGAGAATTCTCAGTCTCTGTAAAGGTCTCCTCTCAGTCCTTCCTGTGGCCAAAAGCCCAGGGCTCACACCTGCTTCTGCTTGCTCCTCAGCTCTTACGTTGCATCATTCCCTAGGCAGTCCTGGGTCATTTCCTCTTCTGACCTATCTGGAGAAGGCCAGGTTTAGACTCCTGTTATTCTTTTAATTAATCAACTATTGTAAGTCCCTGATTCTGACCTTTGAAAACATTTTCTAATTGTATGGCACAGATTAGCTCTAATCTCAAATTTTTATTTTGCCGGACACCTTTTTCTCTAGATTATCTGTGTTGAATAAGTCATCTGTTTAGAATCGGGAGCTATTTTGGAATTCCTAGTTATATACAAGGTGACTGACATCAGAATTCTTTTGAGAACTACTTTTCCTCATTTGCCCTGGGCGGGATTTCTGACACAGACTCAGCAATCCTGCATTTCCTGGAAAAGCGTATGAGCCGTTATATCTCATAATGCCTAGGATCTTTTTGATAATTTAGATATGCATGCTCATAAGCATAAGATACTGATAGCTTATGAGAGAAGATAGTATTTAGTTTCTCAAGAAAAACAATTTTGAATCAAATGTGATAGCAGTATCATAATGATAAATTCCTTAGTCCTTTCCAGTGAATGCCTGTTTTGTGGAACAGCTTTAAGGTGTGGGAAAGGAAATAAACTAAATTGTGGCACTTCCGGCTTCCATAATCCTTTGCTGTCCTACAGGTAATGAGACTGTCTTACCCTGTCTACGTTGCTATAACCAAGTACCACAGACGAGTTGATTTGTCTAAAATGAGCAACCGTTATTTCTCACAGTTCTGGGGAGTGGGAAGAATAAGACAAGGTGCCTGTTGACTCAGTTCCTGTTGAGGGCCCTCTTTCTGGATTTCAAAGGCAATATACACAGATGCTATGTGTCCTTACGTTTGTTTGCCAGAGTAAGCTTGGCATGGTGGCAACCTTTGCAAGCCAAACTACTCCAAAAGCTGCAGCAGAAAGATGTCAAATTGCAGGCCAACCTGGGCAAGTTAGTGGGACTCTGTCTGAAAAATACAATTAAACAAAAAAGGTTGAGGAACTAGTTAAGTGGTAGAGTGCTTGCTGACCGTGCATAAGGGCCTTGATTTGATCCCCAACATTGTAAAAATAAATAAGTAAATAAATAAACAAATATTGAGATTGCTTCTTCAGTGTCGTGTATCAAACCCTGAGCCTTGTGTGTTGGAGGAAAGCACTGTACCACTAGCTATCAACAGCCCCCAAATTAAATTCTTTATCATTTTATAAAATAGATCCTATGTTTTCATTTTGTGCTAAGTCTTATTCATCATCTGCTTCTGTGTGTCTCATTTTATTAAGCTGATTGAATTTCTCATGTGAGTAAGTTATTTTCCCAGGGCTGAGGAAAGAACCAGTGCATGACTAGGTGTAGCAGTTACCTCCAGCAGGTCTTCATTACAGGAAATGAGAAAGACAGGAAAACGACAGAGATGAAACGTGGTTGTGCATAATGGAAAGATCTTCATGGAAAGTGATAACTAACCGAGTGGGAAATGTTGCAGAGCATTTGCTTACATCCCTTTAAAATATCACTGACTGTTAAAACAGGATGTATTGTGGGCTTTATAATATATGTGCGAATAAAATGTAAGACTTCAATAAAATGAAATTCAAGAGGGGGAAACAGACGTCTAGGTTCTAAGGTTCTGTCCTGCTAATGAAGCGGTCATGTATCATTGGCAAATACACTATATTTAACAATATGAGCAACATCCTTATACACTTGGAGCACTCGCCCTTCTGAAGTGCGGTTCCTCCTGGTCACTGGATACGATGAGGTACAGGGCCATCGCTGCTGTCATGTCCACGGCCTCACAGCGTTAGTGCTGATGGCGCTGGAAGTCCCGATCCTGCAGCTGAAGTCCAGATTCAGTGCAACCACCTGGGATTTTCCCTGTCTCTATATTGCAAAACAATACTGAGAAGTCACTTATTTTATGTGAATTTCATTAATAACTGGCAGATCAGGTTTTATTTCTTTTTTGATATTTTTAATCAACAAAATTATGCAAGCAGTTTAACCTAGACAAATCAGATCTCAATACACTATTTTAAATGGTAGAAGTGGACCTATAATTTTGGTATTGTGAGTTCCCCCCTTGGAACATGTAAATTTAAAATTAAAAAGTAATAAAAACAATAGATAGTACAATTTGAGATAGGATAATGCTGTGCTTATTACCAACTCATTCTACAGGTAAAAAAAAAGAAAACAGTAAGAAAAAGATAAGAAAGTTTTCTACAGGTTACAAATTAATAAATGGCTGAACTTTAAACCTCAGTATTGACGGTTAAATACCTTATGTTTTTAACTGCTTAGACACATGGCCTTCTTCATCTTATTTACTAATCAATTGCACTGGTCACCTTATAGATACTGTGAACAAGAGCTGATTCTCAAGAATCATAATCACAATACTGTAGAATATGTGCTGTCTGGTTCCATGATTGCAACGGTCCACAACTATCTTAAGAGCTCACATAATCTACCAAATTGCACACTTGCTCACCTCTTTAGACAATGAAATCAATGTTTTCGTACAGTAGATCTCAGCATTAGAAAGCTTTTGCAGTGTCGGTTCCTAAGATATCCTCTCTCTCTCTCTCTCTCTCTCTCTCTCTCTCTCTCTCTCTCTGTCTCTCTCCTTTACACACACAAGATACCTGGTTCTGTAAAATCAAAGACCTTAAAAAGCTGACGATATGTGTGCTTTTTCAAAAGATAGCTAGGAGTTCCATTATAACACACAATTACTATTATATGGTTAATGAAAAAAGAAAAGGTCTCTAGTTGAAAGTATTATCACAAGTACATAGAAAGACTGAGCCTGGACTGTAGTGTTTTTATTCCAATAACACAGCATTCATGGGCTTAAACCAAATCCTATATCCAGCAGTAGTGAGATTTGCCTTCCCATGTACAAAGTGAAATAGCAAATGCCACTGCAGGATGTCTGATTAGCAGAAAGATTTGACACTGCTTTGCTCTATCCTAGAAAGCAAAATGTCATTGGGATAGCACACTAATTACAAAGCACTATGTTTTAAAACCCAAACAAACAAATTTAATATATCCCAAAAAGCGGAGCTAATCTGGGAGCAAAATCAAAATTAAACAACGCATTGAAAGAAAATGAGACATTCAACTGGAAGACTTCTCACAGAGAGAAAGAGATACCCTGAATAATGAAAGATTAGTTCTAAAGGTAGGCACCTTTCACAACCAGTGAAGCGAGACACTGTATATAGTAAAAGCTGCAAGTGAAAGCTGAATCTGAATATCTTTATGATCTTTCTGTAACATTTGCTTGCGTGATGTTGCCAAAATGAAACCATTTCGTAAAGTGGCATGTTGTAACACTTAAAACAGTCACCTCAAGCTCTTATTTGAGAGCTAAGACGGACTGTCCATGTGTGAGAGAAGGCTGAAAAATCTGGATTCTGCCCAAAAAGTCAGGCCTCTGTTTTAGATTCTAAACTGGTGCAAAGTGAATAGAATTCCTGTCACTGATAAGTCTGATTTTCATACTCAAAGAATAGAAGCAATCATAGATAGAGGTAAAGTTACAGGGGCTTAGAGTAAATCAAAGGTATATTCATTCTTGGAAAACCAGCTACATGGGACTAGGAGGTCACATGGACAGATAGCATATTTGTAGTGCGTTTATCACAGATCCAGGAGTATTCCTTATCTTGGTCAGGAAGTACAGACGCGAATGGCCAGAGGTTCCTCAAAATCTAGACACACACACACACACACACACACACACACACACAGACACTCTTATTTTATCACCTCCAGGCACAGAGAAAACTGAACTGTCATGAGAGGAACCCAAAATGCAGGTAAAACATTCTGTAAGTGTATTAGTCAGTGCTTAGTAGAGTCAGATGTGGAAGAGTGCCAATGCCTGCCTGCGTGCTGGGGACCCAAGGCATCCAGGGGAGGTCTCCGAGACCACAGCAATGTCTGGGGTAAATACAGATCAAGATCTGCACTGGAAAGGCCCAAGGGTCAGTGGTAGAAGCTAGAAAGTCTGTGCCAGTGGGGTGCTGGAAGGCTGCAGGATCTGCACTGCAAGCCAAGATGACATCCAACGTGAAGGCAAGGATTGCAGTTCTCCCAAAGGAAGGCCGCAGCTAAAGCTCCAGATGGTATTATTTGATATTGGCTATTAGCTGTTTACCTGTTATGGGGTCTCGTAAGGTGTCGGGGGAAAATCTGAAGTTTTAAATGCACGTTTACTGAATTTATTTGTCTATAACCCTTTTTTGTATGTATTTACAGCATGTGCCTTGTACTTGAGAATTTATTGGAACCCCACTACCACCAGGGCTTGAGACGGTAAGGAAATGTTGAAGGCATACACCAGGGCCCAGGAAGCCTTCTCTTAGGAGCCTGTGCTCTGAGCATTCTCTCTCCTGCATCGTTGCATGTAGACTTACTTTGAATTTTTGTTATTGTGGAATTTCATTTTCTCATGACCTGTGGAGCCTGAGTTGATGAGGCATTACCACAGTCCGCCAGTTCCAGAGATAAAAGGGCTACCCAAGGTCATCTGTGACACTGTTCTCAATGGCCCAGACCTGAAGCCTCAGGGACAAACAGAACCAGAGCACAGATCTCATCAAAGTTATCTGACTGCATTGCCTAAATTCTGTTCATATAAAGTGCAACATGCAAGGAGAAAATGAAATTCCACCATTCCAGGAAGTTTGTGCAGAACAAATGTGTTCAGTTGTTAAATTGTCAGTTAAATTACTTATAACTTAAACAGCATTACACACACACACACACACACAGAAGAAACACATAGGCTTTGACATCTATTAGTTTTGGACTCAAATCTCAAACTCTCAATTTACCTTGCACAGTGTATTTGAACAAAGTAGTTAAACCTTTCAGCTTCCAATTGCTAATCTATTTTAATAGAGTCGAATATAACCTTCACATTTTAAGAATAAAATTAAAGTATAAAATCCAGATAATTAATTAGCTAATTCTGGAGTACTTTTGGTTTTATATTATGATATCTATTTTTACTTATCCTTGGTTTTCAACTTGGCTATGTGATTTCCTTTACAGAAACATCTTTCAGTAATTCAACAAATATTTAGAGTATCAACACTGGGATTTCCTGGTAAATTAAAACTTAGATGGCTCCTGTTCTTATGGAGGTGAGTTTTTGCCCTTCCAGTTTTTATCTGTGCTCAAAGACATTTTTCTTTCTTCCTTCCTTCCTTTCTTTATTTTCTATATTTATTTATTATTTATTTATTTTTCTTGATTTAAATGTATTAATTATGTAGCTGAGAAATGTTGTTTCCCTTTCTAAGCTGTTAAGGGAAAGAGTGAGGAATAAACAGGCTTCTTTTGGAAGACAAAATAAGTTTTGATGGTTTGCTTTGAAATTATGACTAGTAAAATCAGATGTGATGGGGAAAAAAACAGTCTTGTTTTTCTTCAGCTCTTGCAACACAACTAATACAGAAGAGTTCTTATTCCCAATGTGTGGGGGATACACACACACACACACACATAGACACACCAAGCAAACAATTCTGTGGCAATGTACAGCAGCTGAGTGACCCTATCTATCTGGAGAAGGTGTCACACCCCAGAGTTTGAGGGCCCATTCCCAAGACTGTCTCCCAACTTAAATGCCAGGAAGAAGATCCAAGTTATTTATTTTAACTGCTTCTGAATGACCAGCTGTAAATCAAGATTCCATAGCTCCCTCCTTGGGTATGATCTGTCTGTTGGAGCAGCACACAGAATTCAAGAAAGAGTGACATTTACCAGCTTACTATAGAAGATTTGACAAAGCACACAGATGAGTTGTATGGGGCCAGATATAGGAGGAATTCCACACTCTTTTAGATACACTGCCTTTCAATAACTTCTGGGTGTTCAGTTCTTCAGAAGCTCTTAATTCTGTCCTTCCTGAGTTTTATGGAATCTTTGTTGCTTTGCTATGATTAAAGCATAGTCAACCATATTTAAAGGGATGATATTAAAAAAGATATTATCTAACACTAGGATTCAAGGGGACATGCAACATAGCCTGTCTGCTTTAGCATTTTTCTACCCTCTATGTGCAGCATTGCACTTTCTAGGCCATGAGGCAGACTCTCTCAGGATGAAGACAGTCTTATGACATACTATGAGACAAATATAGGTAAAATAATTTCCAGCCAGATACAGAAAAAATGGAGGAAAGACTAGAGTTCCTGTGGCCCAGATTGGGCGGAAAAATACTAGTATGGAAGTTAAACTTAATTATCAACTTCACTGTCTGGGGATCCACTTTTGGGTGTCTGTGTGGGTCACAAAGGCCAGACCTAGGAGGTTATATCTGGTCCCAGCCTCTTCCTCTTTGACACTGCACTCCAACTCTGCTTCCAGGACCCATGACCTAAGCTGCTTTGTTATGCCATGCCTTTTCCCCTTGATGTTCCTGGTTTGGAATCAACCACCGTGGACTATGGACTGAATCTTCTGAAACCATAAGCTAAATAAATCTCTTCTCCTCTCTAAGTTGAGTGCCTCAGCAACTTTGGACGAGGAATGGAAAACTGACTAATGCATTTAATTTCTTTGACTTGATTTGGGGACAGAGTTTGATGCAAAAACATGTAATGAAATATAACATATGCATATCATATTCTAGCATATCTTTCCTTTTTAATGTTCTCATTTATTATCCTATGATAGGTGAATAATGTTGGGCATTCAGTATTTACAATTGTATGCATTCAGACTGCCCTCAAGTGCCGAGGAACAGAGCCCCCCCAGTGCTGAGGAGGTGAGGCACATGGGTGCTGGCAGCACCCGCACCCCTTGCAGCTGTGACAAGCTATTACCTGGATCCACACCGTAGAGTTTCAGGAGTCATAAAGGACATTGTTCTGAGCTCCAGAAGATAGAGCAGAAGTGAACAACAGAAAGAGGGCCTCTCTGAGGCTCCTTGATGAAAATTAAAGCCCACCAGAAAAGTGAAGAAAATCTCTGCAACAAAGGCACACCAGGCCACCTTAGTTAAGGGGAGCAGCAGTGTGGACCAGAGTGGTGCAGCTGCAAGCAGATCCCAGCCAGGGCTCTCCGCTGACCCCAGATGCTGGGGCACATCGGCCCAAGCCAAGGGCCTGCCTGGCAAAGAGCTGCAAAGGCACACAGGCAACAGCCAGAGGTTTGCCCCAATACCATCAGTAAGTGCCCAGTAGTAACCCTAGCCAGAAGCCTGATCAGACAACAGGTGCACGGCCCCCATCCAAAGCCCCTCCCAGGCAACAGCTACATAGGGGGCCTAGCCAGAGGCACACTTAGATACCATGCCAAGTGTTCACAGGCCCCAGCCAGAAGCCCACCCAGACCACAGGTCAGCTCAAGGATCCAGAAGGTCACCTTTCTGAACCCAGGAATTAGTGTACTAGTGAGCAGCAGAGAAAAGGCAGCCCGGTGGCTTGCTGAGAATTGAAGACCACTGGGGGAGCAAAAAGTTGCCCCAACAAAGGCACAACAGGCTACATCTGTTGAAATGAGAAGACAAATAAACAAGTCTCAAAAACAGTCTTCCAGATCACCTAAGGCAACCTCAAAGGGAAATGAGATGGAACAATCTGATACAAAACCACTTGGACTCCCTGAACTGGCAACAAAAGAGGATCTGGAAAAAATGAAATCAGAAATAATTTCATAGGTAACAGCAGAGATTGTGCCCATAGTGTAAGACATCATTAATAAATCTGGAGTGGAAATAGATAAAAAAAATAGAGGAGCTGAGGAACGTGATGGAATCCCAACATAGGAAACAAATGGAATCCATAAAACAGATGCAAAAAGATTTCCAGGAGATTAAAAATTCCATCGAAAATTTATGCAGCAGAATGAGCCAGTGTGAGGACAGAATTTCAGATATAGAAGATAAGATTGCAATTAGTGACCAGGAAAAGAAAAATTTCTTTAAAATAGTAAGGCATCATGAGAAATCAGTCCAGCAGCTGCTAGATGAAGCAAAGAAGAATAACATAAGACTGATCAGAGTCAATGAAAAAACAGGAGAGAGTGCAGATGACATAAAAAAAAAAAACAAAACTGTTTACAGAAGTAATGGCTGAAAACTTCCCAAGCAGGGGAAAAGAACTTGACATACAGATAAGGACCCCAACCTAACATACATATAGGACTCCAACTAGCCATCATCAAAAACAATCTGCACATAGACATATAATAGTTAAGATTCCAGAAACCCAACAGAAGAAAAAATTCTACAAGCAGTGAGAGAAAAGAAACAAATCACATACACAATTGTATGCATTCATTGCGGTGATTCATTTCCAGTTCTCTTGTGAAACTGGCACTGTGCATCTATTATACAATTAGCTATTCCCATTCAGTCATCCCTTGGAACCACTAGTCTAACTTCTAGAGTGATGATTTTCATTACTCTAATTACCTCATATAAATGGAATGACAAATATGTATCTTGTTCTGTAAATTATTTATTTCAATGAACATAATTTCTTCAGGGTTCATTCATGTTGTGGTATATGTCAGAATTTTTCTTTTCCAGGCTGAATACTATGGCATTGTATGTATGGGTCATATTTTCTTTACTAATCTGGGAATGGATCCCTCGGTTGCTTCCACATGTTGTCTGTTCTGAATATGCTTCTATGAACATGGATGCACAAATATTTGTTTAAATCCCTGATTTCAGTTACTTTGAGTATGTACTACAGAGTAAAATTCCTGGATCACATAGTAATTCTGTTTTGACCCTTTATTGCAGAACAGACTTACTGCTTTCCACTGGGATCAGACCACTATACATTCCCAGCAACAGGGCACAAGTGTTTCAATTACTTTACATCCTCATCAACACTTCATATGATGACTTTCTTCTTTGCTGTACTTGGTAGTAGCCTTCTAGCAAGTATGAAGTGGTATCTCATGGTTGGGAGCAATGCTACATAATTCTAGGGAAGAATCATTTGAGTAGGCCTAGTTCTCCTGCCTACAGGCCAGCTATAACACTCCAAGACATAATTCCATTTTGGCCTCAGGTCACAACTGAGATCTCAATGATCCCACGATGCTGTAATGCTCCAGGACAAGACCACACCTGTGGGAGACACCCTGGGAGGAACCAAATCTTCATCTGCAGCGTTCTAAGATTTCCGCTGAGCCCCGCCCCCCAGTCTTTTGTTACACCTTGTTTATCCCAATGTGAAGTACTGAAATCTACATATTCATTTGTTACATTTGTTTCTCCTGCTGTACTAAATAAAAGGTGCTGCAAGCTAGGGCTTCTTGTCTTTGTTGCCCAGAGCAGCACTGATGAGACCCAAAGCTGAGCTTCTTCTCTGTCTCACTTGTCTACCTTTCCTGCCGTGGCTCACAGGAGACTAGGACTCACTGCAGAGGTTCTGGTAACGTCCTCTTCCCCTGTTCCCCACATCTTATTGCTGTTTATTTTATATTTCCTCCATGGTTACTGATTTTGAGCATGTTTTCACATGCTTATTAGTCATTTGTGTATCTTTTTGGGGAAGTATGTATTCAAGTTCTTTGTTTTTGTTATAGATTTTTGTATGGTTATTGAGATTAAGATTCCTATATATATTTTGAATATTAATAAACTGTCAGATACGTGCTTATTAAATATTTTAACCCATTACCTGACTTGCCTTTTTACTTTATGTCATCTTTTGATGCACATTTTTTAAAAAAATTCATGAAGTTCAATAAATAATATTGAACATTCAACAAGACAATGTATAGTTTTTATTTTCCCTGTATGGGCTACCATAAAAATCGAATATCAAGAATTAAAAAGTTTGTCATTGGTACGAGGGAAAAATAAAGAGAATATAGAATAATTTAAAATACTATATTTAACAGATAAGGAAATGTAATATTTTCAATTGTAAAAGAATTCTTACTTTATGTTCCATCCAATAAATGGGAAATCTAGAATCTATAACTTAGACTTTTAGTCTAATTTTTATGATTTCCAATAAAAAGTTAAACATAAAACAAAAATACATATACATACTTACACACCAATAATAACAACAGCAAAAAGTATCATGACGAAGTGAAAAATGAGGTAAAGCTAAAAAACTGGTTGTAGCTAGAGTCAACAC
This sequence comes from Heterocephalus glaber, assembly GCF_053883595.1. Lineage (NCBI taxonomy): Eukaryota > Metazoa > Chordata > Mammalia > Rodentia > Bathyergidae > Heterocephalus > Heterocephalus glaber. Next base: position 7,972,795 of record NW_028258293.1, read on the forward strand.
ATTTTATAAGGCACATATATAATAAATTTAGATGAAAAAATTTTAGCATCTTTGTAAAGGTTTTTTTTTATTTTTCAAATAAAGAAGTATGTAGAAGCAAATAAGCTTGCTCAATTTTAATAAAAATCCTTGAATTCAATACAATGCAATTCACAGTGTAAGTTTACCAAATGTACAATTGATAATATGAAGACCTTTATGTTTGCTTTCCTCTGCAATTCAAGACTGATTCATTACAAAATGACAGATTTAAGTGAGTATTAATAAGAGAATGTGTAAGATAGACACATTCGCTTCTCTAGAATTTAGGTTTACTATTTAGGAACTTTTCTTTTTTGAGTCTCTGTGTATCATGAATATCTGGACATAAAGACTTGAAGTAGACCAATAAATGATACAAAGATTTGGGCTGACAGCACTTATTTTATTAAAAGAAAAAAATCCTCCTCTATCTTTCCAGTTGATAATGATATCATCTCCATTTCTCTTGTATAGTGGAAGTATTGCTTATACATAAGAATTCATTTGTATAAATTATATAATAATGATACTTGTACTAGTCAAATTTAACATGCAGATACTCTAAATTCTTTTTAAATCACTTAGGATAAAACAGTAAAATAATTTCATTGTATATTACATTAGAAATGAAATGAATTCATGTATAAATCTTTCATAATGTTTAACAAGAACAATTCGATCATAAAATGTACAAGGAGGATAAAGATGACAGGTAAGGAAAATAAAGAGGTGGAATTATGGATGGAGGTTCCAGGAATCGGAATCAAATAGTCTAGTGTTTCATTATATTACATCAATACTCAGTGCGTGGATTTTTAAAAATCATGCAAGGATAATTCTTTTCATTCATTTCTCTCTTTGTTAACTGCCTCACAATTGTTTATTTCTGGTCATGTTTCTGTAGGCATCATGAAGAGGGTTCTATGATTGCCCCATGCCATGTGAGCCATCAGAAAGGTTTTATATCTCCGTTTTCTCATTTTTTTCCCCTGAGTATGAATAATGGTGCTAGAAAGAAGACAATACAAATTACTGAAAATCATACGTTTCTCTCTTTTTCCCTAAATGAATTTAGAATCATATAATTTTTACAAAAACAAACCCAAATAATCTTGATTCAAATTTTTAAATTAAAATAAGCCCACCTTAACTTACATAGAAAAGTTGGGTGCGGTGCCATATCCAAGATAATCCCAGCTTTTGGGGAGGGTGAGATGGAAGATCAAAAATTGGAGACCAGGGCCGGGGATTCAGCTCAGTGGTGCCACTGCCTGCCTCGCAAGTGCAAGGTCCCGAGTTCGATCCCTGGTACCAAAAATTAAAAAAAAAAGTTGGAGACCAACTGGTCAGTGTAGAAAGATCTTGTTTCAAAATTAAAAATATAGGATGTAGCTCAGTGTGAAAGCTCAAGTTTCAATCCTCAGTAGTGGAAAGAAGGAGAGAGAGGGAGAGAGAGGGAAAGAGAGAGAAAGAGAAGGAAAGAAAGAAAGAAAGAATATTAAATGGATAAGCTTTTCTTAAAAACGGATTCTTTGGGCCTGTAGTATTTATATAAGCAAGAAAAATAATAACTCTTGTTAGTAAATCAATTTCTGTAAGGAAACAGAGTAAAAATTAATATTGTATTTTAATTAGATAGGGGCTCATGGGAAAACTACCAAGAAATATAGTCAGTAAAAACAATGTGAACAGAAAATTGCAAAAGTACAATCATAAACTTTGGAAATTGGAACTGCAGGAAAATTAGGGACCTACTTTGGGGACACTGTTTTGTACATGAGGAAATGATACCTAGCAACACTTGATTGATTGTTAAGGATCACTATTAACAAGATTAATATTTATAGTGTTGCTCTGAAACTTTACATGGGTATGAGGTAGACAGTGCAATGGCACTCATTTTGAAAATGATAAAACTAGTGCTACAAACTGCTTATATGAACTGCTCGCCATCGAATACTGATCACAATTTTAACCTAGCCATGCTGATTTCAGACATTTGATTTGACTAGTCTAGAGGTTGAGTTAGTGTCTTGCTCAAAATGAAAACATGATTTCAGTACCAATTCTAGAAACCATTTTATCTCCAAAGGAGCAGGAAAAATAGCATTTGTCTTTTAAAAATGTATTAAGAAACAAATTATTTGAAAAATAATGTTGTGATGTTTAAATCTTATGTTTTTTTACCATAGTTTGAATGTCAAATGCTTTCAATAATTGCTATCAGAAATAAATTTTAGGCATTTCCACTGCTGACAGGCTTATTTAATTTTAGTATTATTTATTTAATAGAAGAACACCCTCTAATGAGGGCAATCAATACTACAAGGAGAGATGAAAAGCCACACAAACATCCAATTTTCTTTTGCTAAATATACATTTAAAAAGAAACCATTATATTGCATCACTTTACAGTCCAGAACTGCAATGACTAAACAGTATTGAATTTTCTTTGAATGAGAAGATCATTTAAGGTATGAAAAACAAAGCTTTTCATTCTGAACTGTTCATATGCCTTGGCCCTTATTGAATCAAGATTAGGGAAGACATCATGGTTCTATGTGCAGACAATAACATTTGTTCTCCCTTCAAAGGTTTCCAGGTTAGGAGGTTATATAATTTTAAACATTAAACTATTATTTAGTGACATTTTACAGGAATTTGAAGTGCAGTATCGAACTCTAAAGACTTTGACATTTCCATCATACCATATACATTGCCCAGATTAGGTTGAGGTTAAAATCACTGTGGCATTGTGCTGTTAAATAATGCTCTAAAAATGTTAAAGCTAAATATATAATTCCATAACTGTGAAAATGAGAGGTCTGTATAGGCTCTATTGGGATTGACAATTTTGCTTGAGAGCATTTCTCTGATTAGGTTAAATCACAGCACTTACAGTATATCAACATGTCTTTTGTCTTAAAACTGTTGTCTTAATTTATTTCCTGTTTACTTTGTACCTTTTCCAGAAATCATTTACTGTATTTTTAGGCAGTTTGCTTTCCCTTTTATATTGCATTGCAGTTTAAATAAAACACATAGATTTCAAGTATGCAGTTTGATCAGTTTGACAAATGGTTAATATAAATTAGACAATAATATGGTATCAACAGAACATTTTAATCATCCAAGGAAAAGGTCTTACTAACTTTTCAGGCTATTCTCACCCCATAAGAGGCCCACTAATCTAGTTTTTATAAGCATAGATAAATCCTGCCTGGTAATAATTTCATATAAATATGTGCTAATTTATAGTTAGATTAATTTGTTCATAATCCTTGAGATTCATCATACCTTTGTATAATTTATTCATTTTTATTACAGGTATCATGATATAGAGGAAATAAATTCCACCTGATTTTTTTACTTGACTATGGTTTGTTCCTTGAGTTGTTTTCAACTTGAGCATATAATAAATAAAGGTACTGTGAACATTTGCTAGGAAGATTTTTATAATGATTTAAATTTCTTTTGGGCAAAATGAGTAGAAATAGCCAATAGTCTGGACTTTTGTACTAAACATTTACTCTCTCTGTGTGTGTAGGTAATATTTAGCCTGCATTTTTAAAAACAACTCTTAATCTGTAATTTACAATTTAAAACATCATTGCTGACATTCTGTTTATGTCTTCCATCTGCTACATTTTTTATTTGTTGAGTCTATTCCTTGCTAATTTTTCTTCCTTTCTTGAACTTTTAAAGTTTAATTTGCTATATTTACATTACTCCTTTATGTCTTCTCTATTTGCCTTTTATGTCTAGTTTGTCTTTATGTGGGGTGCATTTGCTGGAGGATGGTGTGCTTGTGTTTGTGCATCTGTGAAGATCTGTTTGTGTGTGTGTGTGTGTGTGTGTGTGTGTGTGTGTTTCTGGGATTACTAATAGCATTCTAAACCAGTTCAGAACTTTCTAGGATTCTAAACTTTTTAGTCTATTCTATACCAGTTTATATTAATGTGTCAGGAATTCACAACAGTAAAATATATTTAATATGTTCAGACCTCTTGTGTTACTATTGTAATACATTTTAACTACATATACTAAAAATCCTATGAATTTTCTTCTTTATCCATCCCCTCCGCCTCCTACCCATAGTGAATATAAACATTATATGTCACAAACATGAGCTAAAAATAACAATAACTGCAAGACAGCTGGGCGTGATGGCACAAACCTGAAATCCCAGCACTTCGGAGGTTGAGGCAGGAGGATCACCAGAGTGGACTACATAGCTAGACCCTGTATGAATTCAAAATAAAAATTACAATAGTAACAACTACAGGAATGAGGAAAGAGGATTTAGAGGCAGACAGAGGGAGGTGGGTTGGTGGGAAGAGAATTTTAAAAAAGGAACAAACTATGTTATATGCATCCACCTACTCCCCAAGATGAGTAAATTTCATGTACTGCAAATATCTACTAATAAAATATATTTTTTAAATCCTAAAATATATTGCTATACTTTTTAGTTAGCGTTTATTGAATTTTTTAAGTAGGGGTTGAATTCAAGAGCTTTCACTGAGCTACATCCAAGCCCTATTTTGTTTTGTTTTGAGAAAGGATCTTGCTAAGTAACCAAGTTGTCCAGGCAGGGCTCGATCTCATGGTCCTCCTGCTTCAGAGCTTCCCAAGGTGCTGGGATTACACGCTCGGGCCCACCCACCTGGTTACACTCAACTGACTTTAAGGAATCAGAGAATGTAAAGAGCTCCTTTTATATTTATCCACATATTTAGTATTTCTGCTCATCTGTATTTCTTTCTATAGATCAGGCATTGCACCTGATGCCATTTCCTTTCGCCTGAAGAAGAAATTTCTTTATACTATTATGTAGGTCATATTTGCTAGTGACAAATTGTTTCAAACTTAATTTATTTGAAAATGTCTTTATTTCACTCTCTTTTTTGAAAAATATTTTAGTAACATATCTGTAGGTCAACGTTTTCCAGATTGACATTCCACCATACACAGTGATTTAAGAAATCATTTTGTAACATCGTTTCAACATCACTGATTTGAAATTTATTCATAATTTGTATCATCATTGCCAGTATAACCATCTTTTCTGAGTGCTTTTCAGGTTTTGTATGCTTTTTTTTTTCTTTCAGAAGCCATAGGTTTTCTTTTCTTTTGGATCTATTGATGTTCTATTGAATTTCAAAACTTTTTACCCTTGAACACTATTATTATTATTATTGTTATCATTGTCATTATTTTATTCCACTACTTCTTCTGTCTTTTTGGGTTTCCATTAGGTGTCAGATTTGCTTGATGATAGCCCAATGATCTCTGAAATTGTTTCTTCATGATTTTTAATTTTGTTTTTGTATCTTTGCTTCAGTTTGGATAACTTTTAGTGAAATATATTCCACATCTTTTTTTATTTTTATAGCTGTTCCTTCACTCAGAGAATTGCTCTTGCCACATTTTCAATTTAGATAACAGGGTTATGGAAAAACTAACATTCTATTCAACTGATATTTGATTTCATGATATTACATTTTTCCAATCTAAGAATTCCCCTTTGTTCTCTTAAAATTTTTTCACTTTCCTTAAACTCTCAGATGTTCATACTTTATATGTATTTGTCATGTACATTCTTTAAAACAGCATTTGCTATTTTGCTGGGTTTAGGATCCATTTCAACATCTGTTTATCTAATTTTCTGTAATACTTTCCTACTGTGGGTCACATTTTCCCTATTTATTTATTTGTCCAATAATTTCAGTTATAAATGAACTTAGAAGCTAATCATGATGCAGGGATACTGAGCCATATATTCTTCAGAGGCTGATCAACTTTTATGACAAAATTGTTGATTTTATTAGAAAGAAATAGATATCAAAATGCATAAATATTTCTTATAAATTCATTAAAAAGTAAAATCTAGAAAAATGGAAAAGGGATTTTGATAGTTGATTCACTCGCAACTGCTTAGTATTATAGAAGAATTTTTACAATACTTCAGGAATAAAAACACAAACGCACATATACCACTCATACTTCGTTTTAAGAACACAGCTCCATCTATGCCTTCATGTATGTACTCACACCTATAGTATCCTATTTGTATTTACAAAGAAAAAGTAAAGAAAATATGTAATATTCTTAACTTTGGTTGTTTGAAAGCACTATCAGCTTTAAGTTCTTTTTTCAAAGAAGATTTAATCAATAAGACTGGAGGACATTATGGTAAGTAAAAAATCTAGGCACAGAAATGCAAACACTGCCAGCTGGCACACACATGTGGAATCTAAAAAGCAGAATTCATAGAAGCAGAGAGCACAGCACTGGCTACCAGAGGCTGGGGTGCAGAAAGGGACAGAGGGAGGTATTATCAAAGGATGCATGTTTCAGTTAGGGCAGGTGAGTTTAGTGATCTGCTGCCAAATACGGTGACCATAATAAATAACTACAAATTGCACATTCCCCATTGGCCAGAGAATGCAGCAATACCTCAGTTTGGGAATGCTTCTGTTCAAGAACTCTGCACTGGATGGAGAACACAAATGTGATCATCTTCCCCAGAAACATGCGATGAATTAAGTTCGTGAACTGTGTACCTCTGTATTTTCGAGACATTTTCAACAAACACAAAAAAATGATAAGTAAATGGGATGACAGGTTTACTACCTTGGTTTGTGCATTTCATGGTATAAATTATTTTTTTACTATACATAGGCCATCTTTTTCTTATAAAGATTTGCTTTTAGGGACTTTGAGAATAAACTTTGAGGTTTATTTTTGTTTTGCATTTAGTACTATATTATCCTCAATCATTCTTATTTACCTTCAAAATGTGGCCTTCCCGGGGTTTCAGTAGAAACCCCAGATGTTTTTCTGTTGCAATAAATTGAAAAAAAATTAATTGGAACTCTATCCTTCAAAGTCAGACCATTTCAGAAATTGCTTCTAAGTGATTTCAGTCTTTAGGTGGAACGTTTCTCTGTTGCCCAGGAAATAGAACCCGTATATGAAAGTCTAGAAGTCACCAAATGATGGGGGTGCACACAGATTTTCAGTCATTACTCCCCACGCTCTCTTAAATTTTAACCACTCTGGCAGTTGAAAAGTCTAAACTCTGTCTCTTTTTTTTTGATCTAAAGAAAGATAAAAAGCAATAGTTTTATTTTGTGGGCTTTTTTTCTTTTTAATTTCCTTCAAAAAATTACCTTCATGGGGTATACTTAACTATAAATCTGTACATATTTAATGTACATAAATTCATGAGTTTGGAGAAAAGTATAAACCCATGAAATCATCACTAAAATCTATTATGCTACAAACATACCCATCACTTCCCGAGTTTCCTCTTTCAGTTCCTTCCTTCCTTCCTTCTTCTCTCTCTCTCTCTCTCTCTCTCTCTCTCTCTCTCTCTCTCTCTCTCTCTTCTTTCTTCCTTGCTTGGCTTTATGGCTACAGGATTGTTAACCATAAACAATATCTTGTACAGTAGATCACTGGGGATCATTCACTTGAAAAATTAAATATCCTTACACTTTGATTAGTACCTTTTCATTTCCCTCTCCCTCAATGCCTTAAGAGCTGATCATTTTTCTCTCTGCTCCCACAAATTTGCCAAATTTAGATTCCTCATGTAAGTGATATCGTGTCATATTTTTCTATTATTTTTTGACTTATTTTACTTAGCATGTTGTCATCTTGGCTTATCCATGTACCACAAATTTCAGGGTTTCTTTCATTTTTAAGACTGAATAATAGCCCATTGAATCCATTGAATCCATTTTTTGCATATTTGGGAATTAATGGGCAGGTAGTTTGCTTCTTGGTCTCAACTATTGTGAGCAATGGTACAGAGACTATGGGATAAAAAACCACTCTTCAAAATTCTAATATCAATTCCTTTGTAAATATATCCAGAAGCTGGGATACTGGATCCTATGGTAATTATATTATTTATTTATTTGTTTGTTTGTTTGTTTGTTTGTTTATTTATTTATTTTGGTAAGCCTGTATTGGTTTTCTTCGTGATACACACAATTATATTCCCCCTAATAGTGTAAAAGAATTTCAATTTCTCCACACCCTTGGTAGTGCTTGTTGTCTTGGGAAGACTTGATTATATCCATCCTAACAGGTTTGCTGTGGTATTTCATTATGGTTTAATTACATTTCTTTCCTGTTTAGAGGTGTTGAGGACATTTACATATATCTGGTGTATATCTATCATCATAGGAAAGAGTCTATTTAAGTCCTTTCTCAATTCGAGGTAATTTTTTTTGCTATTAAGGTATATTCTTAGTATAACTTGTTCTTTATATATTTTGAATAGTAAGCTTTTGATACATGGTGTACAAATATTTTCTTCCTTGCCATACTTTGCCCAGTCATTTGGTTTTTGTTTTTTTGATGCTGTGCAGAAAGTTTTTAGTTTGTTGTATTCTTCCTTCTCTATTTTCACTTGTGTTGTTTTACTTTTGACATGCTTTTGCTGTCATAGCCAAGAAATTGTTGTCCAGGGCCATGTCAAAAAGTATTTTCCCCATGCTTTCTTCTGAGATTTTATAGTTTCAGGTTTTACATCTAAATTCTTACACATTTTAGTTAATCGGTATATATGATAAAGTTCCTATTTAATTGTCATATATGGATGGTCAGCTTTTCTAACATCTGTTGAAGATGATATCCTTTTCCTAGTGCATAATCTTGGTACACCTGCCAAAGATCAGTTACATAGTGCCTGGCTTTACTTCTGACTTCCTTACTTTATCCCATTGAATTCTACAGGTTTTTATGCTAATACCATTATGTTTTGATAAGTGTAAATTTGTAACATAATTTAAAATTTTTTAATTAACATTGTTTTGATTATAGTGTTCTTTGATTATATATGATTTATTAATATTTTGTCTAAGTTTAGAAACTGCTATTGGGCATTTGATATTGATTGAATTGAATCTGAAAAATCTCTCTGGGCTCTTTGGACATTTTAACAGTACTAATTTTTTCAATCCAAAAATATTTGATGCCTTTCATTTATTTCACTTATATCCTTTCTTGAGCACTTGATTCTTCCTGCCTGCCATGCCATGAATAAATACTTTCTTCTCTGTTATGTTCATCTGCCATGCCATACTTCCTTGGAGACAGCAGACTATGAGCTGAATCCTTTACAAATTGTGAGCTAAAATAAACTTTTCCTCCTTTAACTTCTGTGTGTTGATTTTTTTTTGTTCCAGCAATGAGAAAATAACTGAGAAAGATTTGGTACCAGAGAAGTGGAATCATAGCTGTGACTGGCTGACAATGTGGCAGCTCCTCTGGAACTGGCTTGGGGAAAGTATTTGGAAAGGTCTGGAGAAGCTGGCTGCAGAAACAGCCCTAGACTGCTGGGAGCTGAGTCTCATGGGAGGTTCTGGTTAGTGATCAGAAGAGCAGAATGCTGATAGAAATACAGTCAGCAAAGACCAGGCTCAGGAGGTTTCTGTTGGGAAGAAGGATTCCATAAGCAGCTGGACTCCAGGCAATGTGTGTTATGTTCTGGTCAAAAATTTGTCTGCATTTTTCTCATGTCCAAAGATATCATGGAAGACCAAGCTTAAGGGCAGCAGGACAATTAACCTGGCAGAAGAAATATTAAGGATAGAAATTTCAGGTCTAATTTTGAGGTGGTGGCATGGATACCGTTGGGGGCTTTTAGCCATGTGTACCTTGATCATTAAGAGCAAATGGCCCAACGAATGATTTAAAAATTTTTGAGTTTGTCAAGAAAGGAAGCTCCGGTAAAGTTGTGGCTTGCAAAGGTGAAACAAAGGAGAATTTGCCTGCTGAAAAGATCAGCATTAACGGCTAAGCATTTTGGAGCTGGAGAATAGAAAAGATAGCATGAGAGCATCACCAGAACTGGTGAAACTCCATCCTCTGCAGCCTCAGAATTGCAAAGGTGAAAGAATTTGCTTTAAGAAGAGAGACCCTGGGTACCATGTTCCAGAATGGTGGCAGCCTAGGGAATTTGTCTTTCCAGATGGGATTCATAGCACTCACCAATCTAGGCACTCGACCCCTTACAGCCGAGAGAGAAGGAAGCCTGGCTACTGCTCCAGCTGGCAGCAGGCCTTGGCATCTGTCCATGTGGCATTTGTTTTAGGCGCGTGCAGGATACAAGAGTCGTGGGGTCAGCAAGGCTTCCACCAGGTTTTAGATGAAGGCTTGGGAGCGCAGGCAGTGTGTGAACCTGTGAGAGTGAGCCAAAAGTACAAACCCCAGGAAGTGGGAAAAGCCAGGGACAGGGATCATGAGAAGAAAGCCACAAGGAACGAGCAAAGCTGGCCCAGAAGATAGGCCATGAGGGCCACACCCACCCAAGCCCTTTAGCGTCCACGTGTTGACCCTGACACCCCAGTGCTGCACACGGAACTGCAGGACTGAGTGCTTGCCCTGCTGGATTTTGGTCTTGCTTTGGTCCCCTTCCTTTCTATTCCTCTATTTCTACCTTGTGGGATGGGAAAATTGGTATGTTGGAAATGTTTGACAATGTGCAGAGCTTTCTGAGGCAAAACATCAACCTAAAATTCTAATATTTTTCCACTATTAGATTAATAATGATAGAAAATGTTTTGCCTTTTAGAGCCATGGTTAGTCCATTTTTTTTCTAGATTATGTATTCTTATTGGGGAAAATATCACCCACAGGGACAAATTATCTCTTAGGTTACCAAAAGCAATCTTATTCTTTTATGTATAAACACAGATGTACACATGTACACATAAGCTTATATATTGTGAAGATGTGGTTTTAAAATCTCAAAGGAGAGCAATTAGAAAGTATGTCTAAAATGGCTCCTTAGGAAGGAGATAAAGAAGTAAATGGTTGAGAAATACTCTTCTAGATGTTACACAAGATCTCTTCCATCTTCTATTATTTCTGTGTGTTTCTGAAACAGTGTTACTAAAGGTATTCATGGGTTAATAAAAGTTCAATTTACTTACTTTTCCCTTTTCTCCAGATCAGCCTTCCATATAGGAAAAAAAAAGATTGAAAACTACTTTTGTGGTAATCTTCTAGAGACTCACATCCTGAGTATCTGCTATTTGAAATGATAGAAACATGACTGACCCATTCTGTACCTTTAGGTTACGTTTCTTGTCTGCTTATATCTAAATGTCACCAAGAGCTTTTTTTGACATCCTAAAGAGATTGAAAACACAACTGCTCCCTGAGTAGCTTCTTAGGGAACACTCGAGCTGGTGGGAAAATAACAAACAAAACAAATGGAAAACTGGTGGGAGAAAGAATTCCTGCACATGGGCTCTTCTATGGATCTGGGGTGACTGGAATCTCAGATAATATTCTGCTATAGTTGTGTTTCACCAAAAAAAAGCTATAAAAATAGTTGCAGGTCATAAAGGAAGAGTCATACCATGTTTCGGTGCCCTGAAGTGGTTTTTAAGCAGAGCTCAGAATAATAAAGCAGTAAGACACAGGATAGAAAAGTTATTCTCTTGCCTAATCAAAACTAGTGGCCTCACAAAGTAAAAAATGAGAAGGAAGTGTTATACTTTCAATCTATAGCTTCTCATAAAAACACGTATTTTGTCTGTCTGTGCATTTTTAATTAAAAATGAAAATTATATTTTAGAATAGTCCCCGTGCCATTGTTAAAATCAGATTATTGGAAGCTTCAAATATCACTTCTGCAACTCAGTTTTGTTCTAATATGCTGTGAATGTGGGATGAACAATCATTTTTCCCCTTTTCTTTCTCTAGTCATAAAGGATACTTTGTGTCTATAGCTTGTGTTTCATAGAAAGATGAGAGCTGATCATTTTAAAGTGAAATTGTCATTAAAAATGCAGTTGGAAAACTTTTTCAATAACTGAGTCATCCCTGTCTTCTGTGTATTTAGTACAACTACTCTATCAGGGAGCAAGTTCGTAGATACTAACCTCATCCTTAACCATCGGAGAATTATTGGCTCACAGATGTCCGACAACACACGAGTTACAAATTGAAGCTGTTGGTGTAGTTCGTAGGAAGATGCTCTCCCCTGAACCCTGGATTGTGGCTGATGTGAGGAGTCGCCATCTGCTCCCTTGTCCTAACTCTGTGGATTAACAGAGACTATTGTCAGACTACAGTGTTTTGGGAGGTGAATGTCACACCAGTTGTTTATATAGAAATCTTTGTCAAGGCTAATTATCCTGTTGCTTTCAACATTTCAGTTTGATTTGAAGTGAAAATAATTTCAATAAATATCTGGAATCAAGTTATCACATGAGAGTGTAATGCAGAGATTTCTTTTTTAACAGAATGTATATTAAGTGAAAAAATGTAAATTTACTATAAGCAGTTGACACAATATGAACATTTTTGTGTGAATTCTGTACTAAGCACTGTTAATAGGTATCCATCCAGATTCTTTTTCTTATGTAGAAATCCATAAAATATATGAAACTGTACAATTCTAAAAAATGGTCTCCGAATATTTTCCATGTATTTGGTCTATAAGATATACTCATATGTCACACGTAAACCCACATTTTTGTTACTTTGATCAGACGTGCTTTCGGCTGCTGTGTGTCCTGAAGTGCCACATAGGCTCCCAAGGAAAGGACTCACTGTCAAATGCGGTTTGCACACCACAAGTTACGGAAATAATATTACTGATCAGAGTATGGGTATCTAAAATGCAATGATTTTATACCATTTCATATCTGTGTTTGAGTAAACACCTTCACACTTTTTTACAGGCTCCTGAATATATTTTTCAGTAAGTGAAGGAGACATTGTTGCGACCTTTTGTTTATTCTTCTACCTGGGGTGTGAGTCCACCTTTTTAACTCCTTTGTTTCTCTTCAGTATCAATTTCCAACCTCTCTTTTAACTCCTTAGCTGCAAATCAGAAACTCCTGCCTCACAAGCCCAAGGTCCCAAGTTCGATCCCCGGTACCAAAAAAAAAAAAGAAACTCCCCTTAGTGCCCCGGAGCTCCTGACCCTTTCTCTGTACTCACTCCTCTGTCTCAGTAGTTATGAGCAAGTACTGCTTTGTGCACGGTATTCCTGAATATCCTCATAATAATGCAATCTACAAGAACTGAACTTTTATGCGTGTATTTTGACTAAATCTTTATCTGTTCAGTAATATTTTTCCATGTATAGCTGGATACTTGAATGTAAAAGAAAGTTAATTTTCCACACTTTTTAAAACTTAGCTATAGTGTAAAACAAGATTTTAAAGTTTTGTGGCATAACGGGGTAACAGATGACCTCTAGCTCTGGAACTGTGTTGTTTTTCTAAGCAATTTCAGAGCCTCATGGATGGACACTGACAGGTGTATTCAAAAGGAGCATGGAGCTGCAGATGCTATCAGCAGACCACCTCAGAAAGATAAAAACGAGGTGACCTTAGTACTCAGCTTCTCTGCAGCACAGCGAGAGCCCTGGTTAGCCTTGAGCATGAAGGTTAAAATTAAAACATAAGAAGTGACAAAAGGTGGAGTCTAAAAGAAGATAAAACTCCTTTTGTATCCTTGACAAATAGAGATTTCCACCCTCTTCAAAAAACTGTAGAAATTTTACACCTAACATTTCCATGCCTACATGAGTGAGAAAATTTAGAAGCCTGTCTTTGCAAACATGCACTATCAGCTCTTGGGCTCTCTCTGGGTCCAGCATTTCTTCAGGCTGAGTTCATTGTGCACTTGCATAGGGACCAGTACACTCTGTCACACCTGTCACCTCTGCTTCCCTCAGAAGTTCGGCACAATTACTGCTCCAAAAGTAAAAATAGTCACACTTTTCATGTGAAATACAACTGAATAATTTCAAGCGTTTTTATATTTTGAGTCTCACAATGAGCTCATTTTTAGTGGCATGGAAAGGTGCTACTAATTTGATTTTAAGAGGAAATTGAGAGAGTGGAAAATGTTGAAACAATTTACAACCCTGTGAATTTTCACAGGAAAGACTGAGCGCAAGTCTTTCAATAAAACCCAAAAATCTAGGACAACTGCACACCATGCAGGTGTATTTAGTTATTAAAACTGAGGACAATGTTACATTAATTCTGGAAATATGAATACCTGCAGTCTGCTGGTGGCTGTCAGGACTTTGGCACATTTGGCTTCATCCTATTCTCTTACAAAACAACCCATTCATGTGGTATCATACCTAAAACAAGAAAAATTCTGACTATTAATTGGCAATAAATATGAAGAAGATGGAACACAAAAATGTGAGTTAATTACCTCTTCCACTATCTGAGCAACAAGGAGATTTTTCACATTATTTAATGATGTTTCCACTCCAGTTTTATTTTTGACTTCTTGTTCAGTATAGTGATCATCTTTATTATTTAGAAATTACACGTTGTTTGATGAGACACTTATTAATTCTCAGTACAGTGCTGCCAAGATTGGCTGTCTGGCTATGCTATATGTGGTTCTTGATCTAATGTCCAAATCAATGTTCAGAATGGTCAGTATGGTGGCTGATTCTAGGTCAGACAGTGCCAAAAGCTGCTTTTATGCTGAGAATATAGTTCATCATTTAGCTCTAATATTAGAAGCTTCAGTGATGCCCCTAGCTTTAGTTAAAATGATTGGGATTAGTTATACAAAGAATAATACAATTATTCATCTGAAATTGACCAAAACTCTACAACAATAACATATTTAATACAATTAATTAGTTGAGCCCAGGGACATCTTGACAAATAGCAGTTTTTCATTTTGCTGAGAAACTTTTGTCTTCATGGATCAATGGCCACAGAAGTGTGGTGTCTAGGCAACCATCCAGAGTATCTACTAAGCAGTACAGTTTCAAAAGCATGGAAGCAAATGAAAATCCATTTGGGTTACACCTATACTGTGGATAAAATTGACTGCTGATTGCAATGTTATGGCTGTCACTGTGAAATAGCTGTGTCTGTATAAATAAACTGTACAAAGAAAGCATTCTTATCTCTGTTTTAAATCTGCTATGCTTTCTCTCAGAAATGTCCTGCATCACCTTACATCTATTTGTCCAAGAAAGCCAGCTTAAATAACATCTACTCAGTGATCTTCATGCCTTCACTGTATTTGAATGCGATTTTCTAGCAATGTCACTATCATTCCCAGCATATTTCTTTGTGTAAAGGTTAGTATATATTTGTCTTCTCGGGAGACAAAATGTCTTTTGAGAATCTGGCTTTTGGTGATAGAACAACACTGGCACCGAGCATGTGTTCAATTGGCAATTTGACAATTGGTGTAGTTGCTCTTACGCACACCTCAAGAATTGTTTTCATTCATGCATCCCATCGCAGTGCTCTTACATCCAATGGAAAGATAAACACAGCCCATCATCATACCATCCTATCCGATGGCAGCTCATAAATGCTAGTCACATTGTACAAACATTTTAAAATATTTTAGAGTAGGCTGCACTGAAAAATAGAAGACATTATTTAATTAAGCCAATGTGAATATATCGGATTACATTGGATTAATTGTTGTTAAGAGAGTGATTCTCAAAACTGGACCAACAGAATACAATACATTATTAAATTATTAAAGCGCAAAAAAACTTGTTATATTCACTTTGGGGATTGTTCCTATTGAATCCCATTTGTAATTCAAAACTATATTTCAGTGACATGATAATATAAGTGCTTTAAAATGCAATTTTGAAATTGTAGTTCAAGGGCCAAAAAATGGGATTAAAATAGGGAAACAGGTACGCAAACATTAATGCCAATAGTGATTCACTATCCATGAGCCATCTGGGGAAGGCAGTGAGGACAAGGTGTGTCAAATATTTCAAGAATTTATTGGTCATTTCTCTTATTTTTTATTCTACCTCTATTTATTTGATTTAGAGTCATCAAAAACCTCTAGAGTGAAAGTCATGTAAAATTCACTCTCTAGGTGATATGGAAAAACTTATCTTAAGGACAAAAGCACTCCTTTTTGTACTTCTTTTAAAAATAAGAACTTTTATTTTAAGCCTTGGTGATTAATATAAACTATTAATATTTATTTATAAATGTTAAAAATATTTTGCTTATTATAAGATAAATACATAAGAGCCAGATACAACTATTTTGATAATCATATTTTTCTGATATTTTCATAATCCTAATTCAACAAAATATGTAATTACTTATAAATGTATCTAAATAAATATGTATCCCAATATTCATATTTGTGCAAAATTTGGCTAAATTTAACATATAAAGTATAGATTACTCACTGTGTAGTTCAGCTTGGCCTTGAATTCACTGTGTAGCCCAGGCTGTACTGGATCTCACTGAAATTCTTCTGCCTCAGCTTCCTGAGTGCTGGGATTACAGGCATGAGCCACCATGCTCATTCTTGTTTGTTTGTTTGTTTGTTTGCTTGGTACCGGGGCACCATGGTCATTCTTAGATTTCTTATTGTTCTGAATGTCACTGATCAACATACACTGCTAGTTACGTGGCACCTATGTTCATCCCATCTAGTGTTTTGGAAGCATCAAGACAACTTAGTTATTTCTTCTGACGTGTGTAAGTAGATAATAGCTATTAATTTCCCATGAAATTTTAGATATTAAATGTTCATTACTTTGTTAACAGAAAATTAATGTTGCAATTACATCTTTACTGCACTAATGACATCACCTAATGTATTTTATTTACCACTTGCAACATTGGCATTAGAATATCACCAATGATAAACTGAGTTCTTCCTACCAAAAAATAACATGTATCTGAAGTTGATTTATTTTTCAAAAATAAAATGTACCTATGAAATGGTATTTCACTTTCATAAACAAATATAATATCAGAATAAATACATTCATGATCATAAGCCCTTATACCCTGGGATGGCAATGAGAATATTGATCCGGGAAAGCTATTGAAGTTGAATGCTTTGCTATATAGTTTGGAGGCAATGTATGCTCAAAACACACATAAAAATGATGAGAATAACCTATACTTAGAGCACCCAAGGGTAGAATTACCTGAAGTTTTCTCTCTGTAAATGTATTCCTAAGATGCAGGTAATGTATATTTCCTGTCATTCCCTTTAAAAATTTCAGAAAAAGACATTCCATTTTCCACCAGCAAGAGGACCCTAGGACATGAGGTTAAGTGTCACTGTTCATCCCAGCAGCCATGAGTAGCCAAGTGGGCCTTGTTCATGGCCTTACCAGCCTCAGTGTTGTTCACCATAGACAGCCTCTGTGCTTGCCTGCTGACTGGGATCACACAGCATAAAGAGGCTGGGGCAGAAATGAGAGGAGAATTCTGGCTTCACTCGCAGCTGCTGTGACTGAAGAACTGAGTGACACTCACAATTCAGCTCTAGTACATTCCCTACGCTTATCCTTTTCTTTGCATTCACTACATTTATTAATGGAAACCCTGAAAAAGAAAGACATGTAAGTGTGACATTTTCAAATTTCCTATTCAACTCAGAAATTCCTAGAACATATTTTGTCTTGTATTTTCTCAGCTTCTGTTTGAGAGACTCCTAGATAGGTGAGTATTCCTCACATCTCTCGATTTGGATAAAATAACTTTATGTACTGACTCAAGAGACCTTCCCTGTGCTCTATGTTGGCTACATCATAGTCAGAAGCATATACATATATCCAGTAACTTTTTAAACAATATAAAACCATTAAGACTGTGGGCCTATCCACAGAATACTTCAGCTCTAATCCTAGTTCTATTATTTGTTAGCCGTGCTTGGGTGAATACATGCAGAGAAACCATTTGTCAACATTCAATATTAATTCGTGATAAAATCTACTAATGTCAAAGGAACAAAATAGCACTTTGTAATTTTGATAAATAGTATTTTCAAAAAAATCTACATTGAAAATACATTAGAGTAAAGGCAATAACGTACCTCAGGTTTAGAGACAAGACAAAGGTGTCTACACTTAACTATTTCTATTTATTATTATCAGATTATACCTACATTTATAAATTTAAGTATAAAATTCTAAGAAAATAGGTATTATCTTTATAAATCATAAGTAATAATTTTGCAAGAAGAAAACATAATCACTACATGTATCAGGAAGTGTTCATTAGAAGCAGACAATATAAGATATATATATATCTTGCATATATATATATATCTTGCATATATATATATATATCTTGCATATATATATATCTTACATATATATATATATATACATGGATTTACATGGTAGGCTCACAGTGGTCTCCAGCAGAGCTAGGCATAGAAGAGAGCAAAAGTACACTGTGCACTCTGTAGATTTGAAGGGTCCAGTCAAAAGTTGAAGGCCTAGAGCTCACTGTATTGTCCCATGAGAGTCCCTTTCAGGAGGTTGAAGGGTCTGCACTGGAAGACCAAGACAAGACTGGAGCTCCCCCAAAGAAACAGCAGGAAGACATCCTTCTTCCTTTCCCTTTTTACTTCATTCAAACTACAAGCCTATTGGCTGGTGCCACTCACACCCAAGGTGGGTCCTCTGTCTTCAGTGACTCCATCCAGCCACACCCAGATCTATGCTAATCCAATCAATCGAGCTTTTCTTACTCAAGGTGACACAACAGTTAATTATCACACTGACAAAAATATGTTTTTAAAGATAAGGTATAATTGATTTGGATTTGTGAAAAAGTACAGTGCATTCTCATGTAGAACCACTGCTATTTAATAACAAGCAAGAGAATGGGAGAAAATACTCACATACATACATGTAAGAGAGGATTGGCTGCTCCCTAATATTAATTTAGAAAACAGTATAATGAAAATGGAAATCAAATTTGAAGTGACATTTCAAAAAGTATATAGATGAATAACGAAGAAGTGTATGATTTCATGCTCAACATCCTTAGTTATCACAGAAAAGCAATAACTTTGCATGGCTTACATGAATATTTTTCAAAACTCCAAATGTTGGAGATGATTCAGAGGTCACTGAATTTAATCCCTGTGCTAAATCTGTCTGCTGTCCTTTTTTTTCACAAATAAAGTTTATTTGAACACAATAATTCTATACATTCAAATATTGTCTAATGGATGCTTCCATAATATAATAATAATAACAGATGTAGGCTGAGGATTTAGCTCAGTGGTTCCACCCCTGCTACGCAAGCACAAGGTCCCAAGTTTGATTCCCAGTATAAAAAATATATATAATAACATAATTAAGTAACTACTGCAGAGAATTATGACCTACAAAGACTAAAATGCTTACCATTTTACTACCCCATTGTAGTAAAAGTTTATGAGCCTTGATATAGTATCAGAATTTGCATACATTGCTAAGTGGTAAGTAAAATGGTACCAATAATTTAGAAAATTATGATTTCTTAAACAGTTTTTTATGTACTATAACTCCATACATAAGGTAATTATATATTTAACAAAGATAAAACTATATATCCATATTACACCCGTGGTAAAGTTTTTATTCATACTTTACTCACAATAGTAAAAACATACACACAGCTCAAGTAACCATCAAAAGGAAATTGTTCAGGAAACTTATATTCATATAAGGAGACACTACTGCTTAGCAATGAAAATAATAAACTACTGAAATATATCACAATCTCATTAACCTGATGTTGAATGGAAAAGGGAGACAGAAGAGTATGCATTATATGAATTGTAGAAAAGGTAAATTATACATAAAATATGCTGATAAAATTCCCATGACTATTCCCTATATCCCAAATTCCCTATATCCCATCGATCTAGGGAGAGACCATCTTAAAAGGGCACTCTTTTTGATAATGAAAACATTCTGCATAATCTTAATGGTGACGGTTGCACAAGTTTATGTATACATGAAAAGTGAATTGCACACTTACAATCTGATGAGTTTGTGTAGTTTTATCACTAAAAATGCACATTGGACAAATGGATCGCTAGCCAAGTTGGAAACCGTATCTCTTTAGCTTGATGTCTGAATACTTAGTTCAAATTTCATTATCACATTAAGAAAGATAACTGATTAAGAAGAAAGAAATAGTACCTGGCACAATAAGAATTATCTGTCAAATAGGGTCCAGATGTTTGAGTCAGAGGAGCAACAAGGACATTCATGTAGTTAGCTCTAGAGTTAAAATGACTTATAGGCGTTTGATAGAATGTAATTAAAAATAAAACAATGATAATAATTTACAAAAGGCTAAAAGGAGAGTATAAATCAAACAAATATAAAAAGGAAATATTACAGAAACAAATATTCATACCATATTGAAAATTTTTACTCAAACATTTTTAAGTGAAAGGGAAGCCTAGGTATATTCTTCTCTTTCATACTTTCAACTATTACAAAACCATTAATAGCAAGTAACAGGAGACAGGAACAGGCAGGCTGGAGCTGATACATTTCAGGAGGAATTTTCTCTGTATTCACCTGGGACACTGTTGAATGAGGCTGTACCTTATTTGTATTTAAAATACAAATTTTAAATTTTAAATCGCTCCTATTCCTATTCCTTTGAGTTGTGCTTCTCCTTGGTTACTTTTAAAAAGGTGTTTAATTCTCATCTCTATACCCCATCTGGTTTCAGGTGTCATTGTAAGTAATTAAAAAAAGATGCTGTGACCACAGTTGGAAAAAAGTACCAAAGTAGGAAACAAGGCTGCCTGAGGAAAGGTGGAAAGAGGAGAAGCAACTTCCGGGCGAGGGCCCAGCCCTGTGGGGAGGGTGGGCAGAGCCATCAACCATAGGGAGAGCTGTCCAGGATGCCCGTGCCCAGGGAGCAGCTTTGCGAGCCCAAGCCACACTTAGCAGGTGACTGTGAAAACTAGTGAGAAAACAGCAAAATAAGCAGGAGAAAAGTAACTGATTTCATTCAGTGTGTTCACATAAATATTGCCTTTTTAAAGTGGAGGTTGGACTATTCAGATTTATATTATTAGCTAGATAATGCCCTTTACAGGATTCATTTTGAAATTACTATTCAGATGCAGAAATGGTGAGCAATTAGTACACAAAGAATGGATACAATCTTTCCAAATGAATTCCCTGTTTCTGAGTAGACGTTGGGCAAAATGAATGGGACAAATGTCATAAAATAGGGCAGCGTTTTTGGCAAAGAGGAGAGGACATACATCCGACTGCACCAATAAGCCGATGTGTTCCTTTCACCACTCTCTTGGGTTTATGGCCTCAGAGATGTAATTAAAGTGCCAAGCATTGTCCCAGGAGAGGAATACGAGCCTGCTGACGGCTGGAGAATCACTGGAAGCCGCTTAGGTGCACGGACTGGGTTACCGAGGTGGCATCACATCTGGAGTACATGTTTTATCAGTGTCATTTGATGAGAATTCCTGCCAGGATTTTTCTGACAAATAAAATGCTGACATTGGATCTTCTGCCAGTAGCCGAGATGGGCTCCTTGTGAGTAATATAAAAGAATCCCTTTGTATATTCAGCAGGATACCTGTTATTGGTTGCTCATTCACCATTTATGAACCAGTCATTTTAGAATGTGTCTGAAAATGAGTCCACATCTTTTTTCAGTTGCATGAGAAGCCATGCAGGTATTGAAATTATTTTATAGAGAAAGAATGCTAAATAGAAAACTGACAGCCTCTACCCCCTGCCTTTCCACCCAGGACAGAAATCTCTAACACAGACACACAGCATGGAGGTTGACACAACTTTTATTTGGTTCGCCAAACTCCTACTTTGTTGATTGGTAAAATGAATGCAAAACACATGATATAAAGTCCACAGGAGGGATGGAAAACAATCCTTCCCCTCTTCCTTCTTCTCTAGTGATACCTCCCAAGCTTAGTGTTTCATACTTGTGCCTTACTTTTACTCACGAAAATGCTGTTGGTAATGAATAAAGCCTGAGTGAGTTTCATAAATTTTGATATTAAGACGGGGCTGGGGATTTAGCTCAGTGGTTTCGTTGCCTGCTGTGCAAGCGCAAGGGTCCGAGTTCGATCCCCAGTACCAATGATTAGAATGAATAATCGATAATCCAAAATAGGAAGAAAAGGTCCAAAGGGGTAGGGGTAGTGGGAGGGGCAGGGGAAAGGAAAGAAGGGAAAGGAAAAATGATGAGAAATGGAAAAAATGGAAATAAAGTCTTTGTAAATAGGGAAGGGTGCAGGGCGTGAAGGGAGGGCTAGGAATGGGGAAAAAATAAGAACCAAGATGCATTATGTAAAGGTACAATTCCCAATGAGAAATGTAATTGTGTTGTATACCTACAATGTACCAATAAAAGAAGCTAATAAAAAAATAACGTTACATATACACAGAAATGGAAAAATTAAGTTATATTTCCTTGAAAAGGAGACTAGTACTTGCACAGTCGGCTGGAGTAAGAGTGGTAGAGAGAAATGATCAGTGGGCATATCCATGATTCCAAGTGGGGAGACTCATCCACTAGGGGTTGTACTGATGCACACATTCGGTGGAGTTTATCTGTGTCCCTCTGCTTAGCATCTGTCAAGCTCTCCTTCCCAGTTGTTCGAGTTTATGGATTAATTGCACAGCAGTTGCTACGGTTGCAATCCATATAATTGCAATGTAATTAATCTGCCCTTCGTGCGCATAAGTAAAAATAGATACGTTTTTCTAACTTTCTACTACCTACTTCTGTGGCTCCAAAATTGTCACCCTTTTTCTTTATGCTTATGATCCTATTTAAAGGGAAGTTCCCAGATGTCTCCTTTCTGCTGTCTTCCGCAATCACAGAGTGAGAATGGAATGACAAGAGATATATTTAGAACCTAGGTAGAATGCCATATATCAAATGTTATCATTAAGTATCATTTATGAGACTCTATGTCCCTTTCTAATTGGCTTAAATCTGTTTTAAAATGAAAGGAAAATGTCCTTGGCTGAATTTTAATTTTCTGATAGTATCATAACTTTCAAAGTTTAAATCAGAAGAGTTAGCTAATTAAAGTTTTCTCAGATGATGTTTCACAGCAGCACAGAGGATGTTCTAATGCTTTGATGGAAATACTTACATATTTTAATTATGAAAAGGGCAGTGGTTAAAGATTGCAGAGAATGGACTTTAATTATTGGCACTGTACCGGTGCTTCTAAAGGAAGAAAAGATAGAGTCCTTTAAAAAAGTATATTGTTGAAACAAGATTTATTTTTGGCTGTAGTGTATGATAATATATTTCTGCCTTTGTTTCAAGCTATATATGATTTTGTCTAGCTCATAAATTTAGAATGCAATAGACAGATATTTAAAAAGTCAAATACCATGCAAGAATCAAAACTGCATCAAAGGTTAAAAAATAAAATTAAATTAGAAAACAGAGAAAACTATACATCTTTTGTAAAGGTCCAGATATCTTAGAAACATTGTATTAGTCAACCATTACTTGAACGAAATACCTGACATAAACAAAGGTGGAAAGAGTTGTTTGGGCTCATATTTCCAGGGGTTTCAGTCCATGGGTTGATGGTTCCTCTGTTGTGGGCCTGGGATGAGGCTAAGCGTTATGATGGAAGGGAAGGATGGAGGAAAGCATTTCACCTCACACTTGTCAGGAAGTAGAGAGTGTGGGAAAGAGCCAGCGATGTGGCCCGGGGTCAGATATCATCCCCAAGGTCAGGGCCCCGTGACTAGCTCCCTTCAACTAATTCCTACCTCCTACATTTTCTTTGGATAATAAAAATATTTTTTCACTTTCTATGAGACTGAAAGACATATGCCAGTCTTTTGCACAAAACTAAGAACATTTTTCTGTTGGATGGGATGATATGATTGGAAAGGGCCACTATTTTTTGTCACGAAGAGTAAGTTTTCTAGTTCTGCTTTCCTCATGCTGGAGAATTTTCACAGGATTCGGGGCTGTAGAGAGGTGAAATGGCTCTTGTCTCTAACCACATTGTGAGAGAAAAGCCGTTGTGATTCACTTTTCTAGTTTGATGCACTGCAAACAAGACAAGGGGAAGAGGAAGAAATTTACCAATAAGGGAATTGATGTTTGAGATAATCAGTGCTACCTCAGAGCCACATATAAATTTCCCTTTCAAAATCACATTTCCTATCCATTGATACGGCTTTGAGTGTCATTTTTTAATATTTGGAATTTAAAAGAACAAGAAAGTGACACTTTTTAAAGTAACAATTTATTCAAAAATTTAAGTAAAAATTTATTCAAATAAAAACCTAACCAAGAGTGATGACACATTCGTGGAAGTCCTACCTTCTCAGGAAGCTGAGGCAGGAGGGTCACTTGAGCTCAGGAGCCTGAAAGCAGTGTGTTCAAACTAATGAGACCACATCTCAAACCAAACCAAACCAAACCGGCCACTGGTTGATAGTCTAAACTCAGTCTCCTTTCCATGGCAGAGTTTTAATCAGTAACCAATTCCATACAGTGATCCTGAATAACTGATTTCTTACCATGGGATGGGTTAAATTATATTTGAAGAGGGTTTTATTTCTTGTGTTTCTGGCAAACTTCTACTGAGCAGTTTTTCATACTCCTTCAGAAATTGTTCTTTCTGCACTCTGTCTCCACCTGCTCAAGCTATAAAATATCACACTTAATTCCCAATATCACAGCTCACTTGGTTGCTTTCAATTTTAGTTCAAAATAACCTTTCATCTTGAGAAATCAAAGCTGTCTCTGTGTCCTTGCCATTGCCATTTCCCTTGATAATGGATCCACATAGTGGTTATCCGGATATCTAAGAACAGCAATACATCCATAAAGTGGCAATACGCATAGAAAGACTTACACATAATACCATATACAGAAATTGTCTGCATCTCCGTTGCTGGGTAAATAACACAATTTCCCCCTCACATAGTCATTCCCAGGGTGGACCTTCTGACTTTAGAGGGTAGTGGAAGTCAGTGCCCTTCTGAGAATGTACAGTATGTAGTGATTTTCTCTAAAATTATGAAAAACTCATTCAAAAGGGAAGAATGGTCCAATGCTTAAGATAAAGACAGAAGGTAAAGTCAACAAGCATCCTGCCAAAATCTCTAAACCTATGTCTTGGAACTAATAGCTTCGAATAACAAGAGAGGTTTAAATTACACCAGTAGCAATATTAACCAAGGCCCTAGTTTCACTTTAAACACCAGCAATATGCAGGCTCAGTGCCAATTACCACAGCAGGGGTGGCAGAAACCTCTCCCTTCAAAAGTGCAGCTGCAGAGGGCAGGGTGTTTAGCTCAGTGGTGCTGTGCCTGTCTCCAGAGCACAAGATCTTGAGTTCGATCCTCCAGTAGACCCCCCCCCCGCCCCAAAATGCAGCTGGAGACTGGGTGAGCATAATTTCCTGTCTCTCTGCCTCACACCCTCTTATACCTTCAAACCCTCCCTGCATGCTTGCCTCTGTACTCCTGACAAGTCTCCCTCTTGATGGTCATTGCGGGTCTTCCAAAGAATGGTCCCAAAGATACAGCACAGTATGATACCAATGAGAAGAAATGCATTAGTGTCTTCAGCTAAATGACTTGGAAAAGTTCTGTGAAGTTCCAGAATGTAAGTAAAACTTTGAGGTATCTGCTGTTTCTGGCAAATTTGGAGTAGAACTAGGTTAGAAGGCTCTGGAGGAAATAAAAAACTACATTAGCCAGCTGTGGTGGCAGATACCTGTGATACCAGCTCTTTGGAAGGCAGAGGCAGGAGGATTGCAATCTCCAGGTTAACCTGGGCAACACAGTAACTTAGTGACTCCAAAACTGTTTTAAAAAAAGAGCTGGGTTTGTAACTCAGTGAAGGTCCTGACTTACACATCTAGTAGTAGGGAAAAAATGTTACTAAATGTTTCTACTACTCAAAAAAATTTTTAAATTTCTTTTTGACTCACTACAGCAGTATTATGGGGGAGCATGTTTCTAGATCATTCTGAGAATTTGCTTGTTTTCCTGAACACTATGGTAAACTATTTATCAAATATTTGGGGGATTTCCTTTCTAGAGTTGAGGCAGTGCATCTGTTTTGTATTCTTGAAGTGAGAACTGGGAAGAAAATAGAAGGAATTGAATGTATTCTTAAGCTGCAGCAACACTGCAGATGAAAATTGCAATTTCTATGAAGTTAAATTACCTGATGGGTGGGAAATGTTGAGTGCAGTAGATGTGGTTACTAACTTCTGTCACTTGCTACTTAATTTTATGAATTTGTAGATTAGTGATTCCTGGTAATAAGGCAGGAAAATATGGAGTGGATCTAAATTTCAATAGCTAAATTTTATATAACACTGAGTTGAGGATATAATCTAATGTATGTTTAACATGATATAATAAATCAAACATATTAAAAATGTATAAAAAATACATATCACAAATATATTTCAGAAAAATGTACATTTAATAAGCCAGTGTCTCACACACTTCTGTATTTCTATACATTATCTGACTGTATACTTTTCATTGATTTCTTGGTTATTAAATTAGAAAGCATTGATTTTCATACATTGTACAAAAATAATGAAGTTCTTTTTCACATGATTTATTTAAATATGATTTAATATTTATGGTATAAAACACCAAGTTTGCTGGATTGTTTTCAGATTAGAAGCAGATCTGTCGAGTTTCTTCTATTTAGGAACTGTAAATTTGAATGCATTTCCCAAGGAGTTAGTCATAGTTGTCAGTGTTTCCAACCTCTTCTGTACTCTTCTCTTACTTCCAGTGCCAATCACAATGTGGTCATATCATGCCAGGACCTCTGGCTCCACAGCTTCACACTAGTTTGCCAGGTGAGAGCCAGGTGCAGAGTGTGAGACCCTGAGAAGCCATTTCTGTACCAGATGAATAATTAAAACTTATGGGTACATAGATATTAGTGTTGCCCCATATTATATCCACCTATGTCCAAGATAGGCTTTTATCTGGTTTTAACAACAAAGGGAATAATGAGAGTGAAGGAAATTAAACACTTTGTTTAGTGAAATGTACCAACAACATTGTTCCTTAGCTCTTGATCATCCTTCTATCCTAAACGAAACTTATGAACCTTACACCAGCTAGGATAATAAGCTCAGGCGGCCATAAGAAAACATCATAGTCTAAGTGGCTTAACCAACAAACAAATCTTTGTTCACAGTTGTGGAAACTGAAGTCCAAGATGAAGGTCCAGCAGGGGAAAGATCTGGTGAGGATTCTCTCCTTGTATTAGTCAAGGAGGTGTCCGTGTCCACCTTACGTGGCCTTCCTTCTGTATTTAAACAGACACACACACACACACACACACACATACACATACTCACACACTAGAGACACAGATGGAACTCATGTTTCTTTTCATTATAATGGAACTTACCCTATCACGAGACCTCCATCAAGACCTCATCAAAACTTAATGATTTTCCAAATACACCATTTCCAAGTAACATCACATTGATGGTTAAGGCTTCGAGAGATGAATTGTGAAGATAATACAGTTCACTGTTCAACATCAATCCATTATCATTATACCCTTAAAACTAATGAGTTTAATTGGCTTTGTTCCTCCTAATTATTCTCTTTATTTGAAACAAATTTCACTCTCATGCTTGAGAAGGCTCCGCATAATAATTATGAGGAAGATGAATTCAACAAGAGGATATGTCTATTTTACTTCAAACTTTTTAGTCCTAGAGATTATGTACAAAGTGAAAATAGAAGACAGCTTGGTGTGAAGGAAAGTGAAAGACAGAAAATATCCTAAAATCATAACAAATACAATATATTCATAAAAAGTTTAAATGTGTTCAATTTCTTTTCCTTTCAGAGTACTGAGAATAGTAGATAAAAGGATGGGAAAATAATAAAGTACACATTTCCCAAGAGTAAGTGGATAATGTGCCTAAAATAAAGATCACCCATCCCGGAACAAAGAGACAGGTGAAGCAGAGGAACAGAGCCGCTGGACCTGAGTGGATGCCTGCATGAATTTACTCACCGGACTGCCGGTCCCGGAAGTGAAGGGCCAGGGCCCTCGTGGCCTGGTGAAGGCCTGTCCAGCTGGAGAAAATGAATCCCAGTGTCTTCCCTTTGTGCTGTATCATACAGTCTTAACTGTACTCCAATGTGGCTTGCAATGTGTCTAATTAAAACGTAAAGCACAGAAACACACACATATACACCATCAATTTTAAGAGCACTGAGGGCATTTAAATGATTCAATCTGACCTCATAAGGGACTTGTTCTGACTCCACAAGCAAAATTCAGTGAAGCTTGGGGAAGGGATGGACCCTGGGCCCTTTCACATTTCCTTCACTTCCCCTGATCTAGGGAATTTACTAAGTTGGGCTCTGCAAACTTTCACCAGCAGCCTGAAAGCCCCAAACCAAAGTGTGTTAGCATAAAACAGGCCAATAAACATTAGATGAATGACATCCTTTCCTAGAGCATGATATTTTTTATGTTGATCATATACATTTTATTGAGAGCTGCTAATATCCTTTCAGGAAGTAGGCAGGAAGTGAGTCATTGTTTACTATGTCGAATTGTCTGGGAGTCCAGGACCCATATCATACTATGCTCCTTTGCAGTGTGACATTTACTTACTGCTTTGCATTTCGGAGTTTCCAAAATCAGAATCTAAAAGAGAACACAGACCATTGAACATCGGCATGTCATAAATGATATAAAATATATGTACAAATCCAGGATGACCTTCAGTAAGCTCATTGCCCCTTGGAAAGCTCATTCCACTGTCTACAGTGTGTCTCCCCATTTCTAATGCTCCATGGATCATCTACTATTTTCAAGCAGAAAGGAGAAAAAAACCTAGCAAAGACTTTCTTCTACGAGGTAAAGAGAATTATGAGGGAAGCCTGTGGTATTTGTTTGCCTTTGCTCCTTTTTTTTAATAGCTTTTTGTGGGTCAGTGAGCAGATGAATCACATCTGCCTACATGGCCAAACAGCAATCTACGTTTTGATGCTGACATTAAAGGCCATCAGAGGAATCTGTGTGTATTTGTTGTGAAGTCATTTTAAAAAGGTTCTATCATCACCCTTGACATCTTGTCACCCGACAGTAAACTATGTTGTATTTAATCACCAGAAAATAATAGACACATGCCTGGGGAGCCACAAATAAAATTTATTGCTAGCAAGAGTATATTAGATTGTATGCTGAGCATTTTTTTCACAAAATACTAAGGCAATCCATACTTAGAAAATATCTGAAGGTGAACTTCATTACTTTGGCTTTATGAACTGAGAGTTAAATTTAAGTGTCTTCTTTTGCCTTAAAGTTGCTAATCCAAAAACTTATTGATATATAATATGTCCAAACATCATATGTTCAGCATAGGAAATACAGGGGTGAATGACGAAGACTCTTCCCTTCAGGGGAGTGCTGGTTATTAATAATTGAAGAGGCAGAGAGTGGTACAAACAGAAATTCATCAGCAATAATTTGGATCAAAATCCAGCACAAGGTGAGACTTATAACAGGGAAAAGTAACCTTCCTTGAGAGATACCAGGAAGCATCTTCAAAAACGAACTTGTCTGGGCTGGGGATTTAGCTCAGTGGTTCCGCTGCCTGCCTTGCAAGCACAAGGTCCTGAGTTTGATCCCCGGTACCCCCCCCGCAAAAAAAAAAACCCAAAAGAAGAAGTATTATAGAATGAAGGAGATTTTCCTTCTGGATACCACTCATGGCAAGGGTGGTAGGAAGGAAAAGTGGAAGGGCATTCTACTCAGAGAATATAAAGAGATGGGGAGGTTGGGAGAGCTGACAGAAAAGTTAGGAAACAATAACAGTTTAGTTTTGTGTTAGAATGAAACATTTCCCAACAGTAATGGCTACCAAGTGGATAGGGTAATCTTGGTAAACGACTGTGTACACCAACCCAAGGACATGGGAAATGATGACTCATCCTAAGTTTTTTTTTAAGTAGGCTTCTCTAGTGAGAATCCCTCTCTATTTTACATTTATCAAGGTATTCTAAATACCCAGAAAGGAGAGTGTTATATGGTAAACAGTCAATATTTATGAAATAAATAATCAACCTGGTTTCATTTCTTTCTTTCTTTTGTGGTCTGTACTTACAGAAGCTGCTGTCTTGGGTCTCCAGTGGCATCTTCTATGCTGTGCTCTGTATGAGCAGCTTCCTTGACCCTGTGCAGGGTGAGCTATCAGGATACTCAAGGGATAGTCTGCAGCCCACTGAGGCATCAGAAGAAAATGTGTGCCCTGCTTTTCTCTTCCAATTATTCAGGTCTTGAAGCAATTTATGAAACATAATAGATACTCATTAAATTGTTATTCAATTACATTAATGAAAACATTGAATAAGAATTGCACCGAATTAGAATTTTGCAGCCCCTATTTAAATCTTTGATGCTTTAAGTGTGAAACTGTCATTAGCAGAATGAAATGTGCTGAAGTCATCTATGTAGCTCCAACCAAATAAAATTTAAGATCAATGAGCACAAAGTGAGAGTTTATGATTCAGTGGAAAGAGTAAGCATCATAAACATTCAGCTTTGAATTTAATGTTCTTTTTTCCTCATTCACTGGAAGTCAACTTAAGTTAGCCATAGGTTAAGGAGGAAAGAGATGTATAATTTATGAAATATCTATGACTGAAGATCACAGAAGAGAGACTGCATGAGCTCAAGCCATAAGAAACGGGATGAAATACGGACTAATTGTATGCTGATTCTTGAATAAACTCTAGTGCTGCTAAAGGGAATCACTGGTAAAACTAACAGCAGGCTGGATTTCCGTACTTACCAGTAATGGATAAACACCCAAAGCTTTAGGTATGAAAAAAGAAAACTTCAGAAAATGGAAACAAATAGACTACATAATACAAACCATAACACACAGCTGCTCCTAAACACACACACACACACACACACACACACACGAAGTAAATGAACATTTGAACCTAACACTTCAGTTGTGAGTAAGAGGGATGGCCTGAGGTTTCTGCTCACACTTACTCATGAGCAGGTTGTACATTCACGAACACTTGCAGTTAGTGAACAAGGTTCACATGTGCTGCAAGTTTCTGATTCTGCAACAGAGCTATAGAATGAGGGCAGGCTTCCAGCTTTGAGTCTTTTGCTCCACACTAATAACGGACCAAAGTTGTTCCTAGACCATAACATACTCTTCCAAACATTCCATTTATTCCAAGTTGCAAAATTGCCCAGAGCCTGGCCATCAATGACACAAAGAGTATGTTCTCATGCCACAGCAAAAGACTTTTAAATATTAAGCAACTCTTATACAGAAAAATTTCTAATGTTACCACTGTAAACAGAATGGATCCCCAAAATGTCCACTCTCTAATTCCTGGAATCTGTGACTACATTACATGATATGGCAAAGGGATTTCACAATTGTAATTAAGTTTATGGACATTAAAATACAGAAATTTTCTTGAATTATCCTGATGAGGATAATCACTTTTGAAAGCAGAACTTTCTCCAACTAGGTAGAAGAGATGGCAGAAAGTATAAGTCAGAGGGTTTAGAAATATATGAAGAATTCGTTGGACAGGTATTGGATCAATGTGATGAAGGAAGGTGGTTTACACACCGGGAAACTGGAACATCAGTCCTACAGTGTAAGTATACAGATGTTGCTAACCGTCTGAATGTGGTGACAAGGGGATTCTTTCCCAGAGTGTGAAGGTGAGAGCCCCAGCCAACTAGTACCTAGATTTTGACCCTCTGAAAATCAGAGCAATGTAATGAGTTGAGATCCCCAAGACTTTCAAAATGCAAAAACGTGGGAACAAATATATGCTGTTTTAAGATGGCAACAGCTGAAGGGCTCTGACCCCTGCCATCCTGATCAGAGACTCCTCTAAAACACGCCCACCCAGCACAGCTGCACCTGGGGACTCATAACACAGTCAGCCCTGCTGCTGACAGCAGTTGCTCATCCCTCTGCTTTCCCAAGTCTTGTCCTTGGGCAACCATCATCCTCGCTCTTGGCAGGCAGCCACAAGCCCCTTTCACTGAACTCCCTCTCCCCATAATCCTACAAGTGACTCCATAGCCTGTACAAAAGCTGCTGCTCTGGCCTCTAGTGCCAGAGAGATCCCTTTCAGGTTTGTTCTGAAATAAACCTGTCCTGTTGAGCTCTTAGCTCTCTTTCTTCTTTTCCTTTATCCTAACAATAGTGAACTAATAAGAATTCCCCAAGTAATGAGAACAAATCTCTTCTATATTAATGAACAGAAAATGGTCCCTGATATGGGAAAACTCAAATTCTATTTAGGGAAGTCTTAGTATATTTGTGCTGTAGAAGAAAACCACATACTGGGTAGCTGACAAAAATAGACATTTACTTCTTGCCATTTTGTGTTCAAGAAGGCCAAGATCAAACATTAGAAGGCTCGTTGTTGGGAAAAGATATAATATCTCTTGCAAGATGGCATCTTGAGGCTGCCTCCTCTGGAGGTGAAGAACACGGCTCGGCAGAGGGCAGAGAGGCAAAGGAGCAGCCTGTCCCGCAGCCCACTTCCTTTTGGGATCAATCCACTCATCAGGGTGGAGTCTCTATGATGTACAAACCTTCCACCAGGCTCAGCTCCCAACATGGCTGCATTGGCAACAGCTTTCCAGTGTGGATTTGGGGAGGGCCATAAACATGGGAACCATAGGGAAACAGGAAATACATAATAAATTGAGCAAAATATACTCTATGGTAAATGTTTTAAAAATCAACAAGAAAGGGACTTCTGCTTCTGGGAAGATAGAGAAGATATCTTTATTTCTATTCCTCTATGTAAGTAAAGCTAAACACACAGGACCATAAGCATGGAACAAACACAAAGGACTTTGAGAGGCAGAGCAGAGGTAGATGAACTTAGGGTACACAACAGTTTAGGGAGTCATTGACAAAAACCACGACAATGGTCTACCTACAAAGACAGAAAGCTTTTAATCATTTTCCACTGTGCTGAAGTCAGGTATCATGGAACAGCTGTGGCCTTAGTCCCAGCCACGCTGGGAGCCTGGATTTTCCACAGCCACCTGACATTAAGGAAGGAGATCTCTCCTGCTTCTGAGCTGGGCTAACAGAGTCAGGACTCACTGGCTGGAGTTAACAAGCCATGCTTTCCCCACGCGGTGTCTCCAGAGGCCACATGGGCAGCGGGAGTCCTACCACATGCTGAGTAGGCGGCCCTGCTCGTCACAGGGAGACATCAATGGAGACCTCGGTGGCGGGGGCCAGGATTCTCATTTCCACCCAAGAGTCACACAGTAGCATCAAGATCTAATTGGAAGCTCAGTCTTCTACTCCTGCCTGACAATAACCTTCTTTCCCCCTGGTGGAGGGGTGTCAGACTCAACCAGGTATAACACAAAAGCTCAAAAAATATCCAGAATCTCATAACATTTAAATAACTTTAGCAATATTAGAATTTCCAGGTTTCAATTGAAATTCACTTTTCAAATTCAGAATATGAAAAATTACAAATGCATGATAAAAGGCAATAGATGCCAATACCAAGAGGACTGAGGTTAGAGAGATAATTAATTTTTTAGGTGTATTTTTTACATACATTGTTTACTTTATGAACATTATCAGGTACTATTCCATTCCACACACTGGTAGGCAAGGTAGTTACTAAAGTAAATAGGGTAACAAATTGCCACTGAGGAACTCACAAGACTAGAAATGGAATGTAGACATGAAAGAAAATTAATAACAATATTGAGTGTAAATAGTTGACATGAAATCCTATGGGATCCTAATGTTCCACGTGATCAGTTTACATTACAGGAGCAATGAAAGACTTCACTTAAGGTACAGTTTTTTAAATCTGGTGTCTTGGAGGATGGAGCAGAGAAGAAAAGGTTATATATGCAAACAGTGAGTCAGGACACGGGCATATTTGGAACAAACATGGTGAGAAGTTTAATACAGCTGAAGCCAGGAATGTGGAGATGTAAGAAAGGAAGGCAGGTGAAAATTGGGGCTGGGTGCTAAAGACCATTGCATTTAGAATTGATTTACTTGGTATTTTGTTGACTGGTCACAGAGGAAGTACAGAGAGTTTGAAAAATTGTATGTACACGTGTATATTTACAATAAAGCCCGAGAGGCACAGTGGAGGAGTGACAAAATCCCGAATGTGTCAACTTGACTGCGTCGAGACCTGCCTGAGAGATGAGACACACAGTTATGGCTGTGACAGTGGAGGATTCCAACACGACTGGCAGGGAGCCAAAAAGTGACAGGGGAAGCCACCCTGCTTGTGGGTGGCACCGTTCAACAGACTTGTGGCCTTGATAGAATGAAGGGAACAAAGGAGGAACTCTGCTTGCACGTGCAAAGCTTCATCCTGCTCGAACAGGTACAACGTTGGTTGCTGCCAGCACCCACGTGTGTCAGAATTTAATGTTTTCAGCCTTTCAATGGCTCCCATCAGCAAATATCCACGGGGTTTCCAGGCCTTTGATCTTGGTCTAGAGCTGCATCCCGGATCCCTCTTCTGCAGCTTCCAACTTCTTGGACTGAGCAGCAATTGGCGCCTCCATCCAATCAAAAAGGAAGTTAATGAAATGGAAACTAAAGGAAAATTACAAAGGACAAATAATATAAATAGGTGTTAGAAATCATAAACAAGATTGATAAACTCATAGATTGACCAAAAGAAAAAAAAAAGAGTCAAATTAATAAAATTAGAGGCAATAAGGTCTTATTACCACAGAAGAACTAAAACCCAGGGAATATTAAGAGCTATTTTTAAAACTTAGAATTACAATAAATTAGAAAATCTAGAAGAAACAGATGCATTTCTAGATACATATGATACATTGAAATTGAACTAAGAGGAAATGAAAATCTCTTAGAATCTAAACAGATCAATAACAAGCAACAAGATTGAAGAAGCAATGGAAAGTTCCTTAACAAAGGTTCCCAGGGCTGGATGCATTTAATACTTTTTATCTGATCATAAGGAAGAAAGCAAGAAAGACAAAGAGCAAGCAGGAAGGCGCCTCGAACTATTCCATGATTTTTCTTATGTGAGAGATCCAACTATAAATAAATTAATTAGCTAAATAAAATAAAATAGGAAAAAGGCAGATCAATCACAAAAGGAAAGAGGATCAAGATTTTGGAGGGAAATGGGGAAGTAATGGCAAAAATAATGGCAAAATATTAAGGCGCATTATATACTGACTCCCCACAATGAATGTGATCGTTTTGTACTGCAAGCCCATACAAATACAAATGGAAAATACAATAGAAAGGGCAGAAACATCTCCAGGTTCATTCTATAAGTCCAGCATTACCCTGATACAAGATAAATAGTCAAAAAAGTAGAAAGCTACAGAAAAATGACTTTGATTAACATAGATGCAAAAATCCTCCATAAAATTTTTGCAAACATAATGTAAAACACATTAAAAAGCTCATACACCATGTTCAAATTTGTTTCATGTCAAGGATACAAACATCCTTCAAAATACACAGACTAACTAATGTAATGCTCCGTATAATAGAATCAAAGATGATAACCACACGGTCATCTCCACAGATCCACAGAAATCTTCCACAAAACTCTTCATATAAAAACCCGGAAGAAAGTAGATACAGATGTCTCTAACCACAATGTAACAATGGTATGTGACAAACTGACCACCAATACCACACTTAATGGTGGAAAACTGGAAGTTTTTCCTCCAAAAGTGGGTATGTGGCTTCACTTTCCCCACTCCAGCTCAGCATAGCGTGAAAAATTTTAGACAGAGAAATAGGCAAAAAGTGGAAAAAAATAAAAGGGACATCAAATGGAAACGAACAAGTCGCCTATATGTGCAGATGACAAGATAGTTTACTTAGAAGACCATAAAAACTCCAAAAGAAGATTATTAGATCTAATAAATAAATTCAGCTATGCAGTATAGTGCATCAACATAGAAAACTATCTTCTCTGTACACTAACAATGAACCTATGAATAAAGAAATCAGGATAATAATTATTCATAATAGTTCCAGAAAATAAAACAATTATAAGCCTACCTAGGGAGGTAAAAGACAATATTGAAGGAATCACAATTTGTCTCTGTTTACTTTCGTTTCTTGTATTTGGGTGTCCTATCTATAAAAAGATCCCAGTTCATTCCAGTGTCCTAAAGTACTTTTCCTATGTTTCCTCTCAGAAATTTCATAGCTTTAGGTATTCCATTTAAATATTAACAGTACGTTTTATATGCTGAGTTGATTTTTGTAACTGGTGAGAAATAGGTTCTAGTTTTACTCATCTGGATGTAGATACCCAATGCTCCCAGCACTACTGTGTGAAGATTGTACTTTTTCTAATATGTGTTCTTTTCACCTTTGTCAGAAATCAGTTGGTTGTATATGCACTGGTTTACTGCTAGGCACTTTATACTGTTCTTTTGCCCTTTGTCTGGTTGTATGTCAATCCTATTCTGTATTGATTAATTTCTTACAATAATAGGAAAGTTATAATGCATCATTTTATTATCACAACATTGCACATGGTGTTCTTGTGATATACGCCGTGAGCTGTAACCAGGATTTTCTTGTAAGAGAAAGAAAATGTAGAATGTAAAATCATGGGGCTATACAGTGCCTGTACATATTTAGCCTGGTAATTTCCTATTGATTATTTTTTCATGGTCAACTAAATACATGAGAAGGTAGTTTTCTAATACATGCCTGAAGTATGTATCCTTCAAACACTTGATTTTCAACAAAGGGTTACAAATGAGTATACTGAAATAATTTCCTGAAATTATCAGCAAAGCTGAATATTCATTTCATTTTCTTCATTGATGTTGAGACAGGAAATCTTGAGACAAGAACAATATAATCTTACATGTGAATTACAGTATTTCAATCCCATTTCCACAATTTGCTTGCTTTTCAGCTTTTGTGAGGCTACTTGAGTTTCCTCCTTCATTTCTCAAACACGAAACAAACATAATGCTACAGACTGTCTCAGATAGTTGTGAATAATAATTAAGATAATGGATTGAGTAATCCAGGCAGAATTATGAGTACAATGCCTTAAATAACAATGATCCCAGAAATGATAACTGTTTAAATACTTTCTTCCTTTCCTCTTTTTCATACATCTTGTCTCTGCCAATAATATGGTGATAATATTGCTCGTCATGTTTCATTTCACTGAGTGTTCATCTTCAACGAAGGAGAAGAAAGGGCTTGAAAGAATTCAGGAGAGTTTAGGACACAGATGGTTTAGATCTGGATATGACCTTTCCTCTTTATAACCTGTATAGACTTCATCTGGTGAATTAATTAATAGTGAATTTCTGAATCCATTTTGTCTGTAAAATTGGTACAATAATGCCTAATTATGAAAGCTTACATCTGAAAGGAAACATCATTAAGAACTGCAACAATGATTAAAATTTAATAGGCATTCAGTTAACAGCAGTGTTCTTCTTTTTTACAGTTTTTACCTAGATGGTGTATATTGAATATATAGATATATATGCTTACAAACATAAACACAAACATTCATGCACATAACTTTCTGCATGTATCATAATCCAGAGCTTCTTGTATAATTACTTCAGAGCTTTCAAAAGCACTTTAGATTCTTTGAACTTAAAATGAGTGAAGAAGATGAAGGTCAGTAGTTCAAAGGAAGTACAGTAAAACCTTGGTTTGTGGGCATAATTTATTCTGGAAACATTCTTGTAATCCAAAGCACTTGTGTATCAAAGTGAATTTCCCCACAGGAAATAGTGGAAACTCAGATGATTCATTCCAAAACCCCAAAGTATTCATATAAAATGATTACAATACTGTTGTATAATATAAAATAATAAAGAAAATAGAAAACGTAAAGAAAAATAAATTAACCTGCTCTTACCTTTGAAAACTTTCATGGCTGCTGTGAGGGAGACCGGAGAGAAGAGGGTTACCATGTAGGACCAATTTCACTATCACTAATGGAATCACTGCTATCTATTGGCTCAATGGAATCTTTCCACATTTAACAAGGAACCTAACCAAACACGCTTGCTTTTGCCGTCTTTGTCTTTTGAGGATTTCACAGAAATGTGCCATTGCATCACTGTTAAACAGATGCATTGCTCACACTGCTGCAGCCTTAGTCAGTTGATACTCTTCTACAAAATTTTGCACATCTCCTTAATCTCATTTGAAGTGAGGGATTCCTCTGCCTTTTTTCTCCTCCTCCTCTGCAGAGGAGAGAGATCCCCTTCACAACCTCTTCTTGCTGGGAGTTGATCACCTGCAATCCCGAAGTGAAGGTGGGGGAGGGGGAAAGAGAGCAAGAAAGAGACAGAGAGAGAGAGAGACAGAGACCCACACAGAGAGATGAACCATTGGCTCAGCAGTGGCTCAGCTTCGAACATGTACTCTTCAGCATAACATACTGCTAGGATTGCAAGACAGCCTTGTTTATCAGCTTAAAATTCTCTAGAAATATTTACTTGTTTTGGGGAACACTCACCAAACAGGTTACTCACAATCCAAAGTTTTACTGCAGTGCAATTTAAAATGTGGAATTTACTTCAAGTTAATTTTTTTGAATTCTACGTAGTTTTAGCAATTGGTCATATTATATTTTGGGAAATTATAAGGTTAAAATATTATCTGTACTAGCTTTTCAAGGATGGACAAGATCCAGACGCAGAACAGATGTAAGGATATTTTTGCAGAGATCAAACATGTACTGTTAACAGCAAAATTATTTGGAGTAACATAAGCCAAATACAGCTGCCTGGTGTTGCTCAAGATGGGTAAAGATTGCGCTCTCATTGCTCATCTAATATATTCAAACTCTATGAAAGAAAATTACGTGGTACTTAGCAGAAGCTGCTCTAATTACCCTTATTCACTCGGGTTAACTTGTGCGCTGCTTCTGGGTAGCACTCGATAGGGCAGCGTAAAGTCAATGAATTCTGGTCCGCCATGAATAATCTTTGTGTGCACAGACGGTCGGTCATTTCACGAAGGACGCTCATAACCATGGAGCGCTTCGCTCCACTGCAATCTTCAGGGTGTGAAGTGCACTCAAGCACTGAGGTAGGGCTGTCCACTGTGCCTCTTATGTCTCCAACAGCATTGCGTACAGGGAGTCATTCAAGGCATGATTGAAATCTCATCATTCAAATTATAACAAGTCTTAAGTGCAGATCTGGTGTTTACAGCTAAATAGGAAATCTGTTGTACAAGGGGAATTTTCATGCTTAGAATATGCTGTGGTAGAGATAACAAAGATATTGGATTAAAAACTCATAGTGTGAAAAGGGTTTATTAACTTAGAAACTTGCCTTAAACTCTTTATGCCTGGATTTTCTCAGATATAAACAAGTATAAAACAAAGATATAAAGAAAATTAACATAGAGCTGGATGAGTGGATTTGAGAACTTCAATTAATGTAATATCCACTTAAAATTATTTACCAGTAATAAGGCAAGTTGAAATACAAGTTCTTTTTCCTGGTTTTATTTCATTTTATTTTGTTTTGTTTTCTTTGGTTTGGTAAATAGATGTAGGTGATTACTAAGTTCTATTCAGTATGTCTAAACCTGGATATCCACAGAAGAATAAATCAGGGACCCTGATCTCAGAATTTTCATACTCTAGACAGAAATTCAGTGTCAGGTAAATTCAATTTAATATGGGAAGCAGCATTGTAACAATTAACATTTGATTGCACTGTCAGAAAGTATTGGAGCTGGGAAACAACAACATATCTGTTCTAATGCATTTCCTTGCAAATCCTGGCAATAAGCACTACATTAATCTACAGTAACAGAGATGCTATTAGCATGCTTAGATACCGGCAAATGGAAAAATCAACCAATCTTGTCACTGAGGAAGTTATATATTTGTTGAGAAGAATGAAAATCAGTCAATCTTGTATCTAAAGAAAAATGAAGCAAAAATTTGCAATAGAAGGAAGATATTTGAGAAAAACAAAGAAGCTGGACATAGGAAGATATGCTTTGGAAATATCAATAAAACATCTGCTGGTGGAGTGCATTAGTTTTCTCTTGTTGCCACTACACATTACTGCAACTTTAGTGTCTTAATGCAATACAAATATATTATTTTATGGTTCTGGGTATAGATAGCCCAGGTATAGCATGGCTCTGAATTTCACCATGCCAGAACAGAGGTGCCAGCTATCCATGTTTCTTTCTGGAAGCTCTACGGCAGTGGTGGCTAACATATGGCACACATTCTGCAGTGGCCACACAGAACCCTCTGAGGTTTAAGTGCACTGCTGGTACTTTGAGATAAATAAGTGAATTTGGGGATGCAGTTTGGACACTCCTCCCTATGAGGTTCACCATCACTGCTCTAGGAGGGAATCGGCTTTTAAACACATTCAGAGTCTTGATTGAATTTAATTTTTGGACCTTGTAGGGCTAAGGTACTTGTTTTTCCACTGGTTGTCAACCAAAGAGCCATGTTTTGCTTCTAACAGGATGCTTACACCTCTCTGCCTCTACCCAGAGAAAATTCTGTTTTCAAGGTCTTATGCGATTAGTTTGCACCAATCTGGATAATGCACACTGCTTTCCCCACTTAAGCTTAATTACATGTGCCAAGACCCTTTCACTCTTGTAACATAACATAGTCACATGTCGTGCTTACCCCCTCACAGACATCTTCCAAAGTTTATTCTGACACCACATAGAATGGCTGGCGTGAAAGAATTAGAGTCGGGACTATATCTATCTGAGATCAGAAACTGTAAGAAACCTCTGAGGATTTTTCAGGGGAAACAACTGGGCCAATCCTTCTTACAGAAGAAGGGTGGTAACTCCAGGTGAAGGGACGTGAGAAGAGAAATTACAGGCATAGTGTTCTGTTAGAACAGCAATGCCGGAGTCTGAATCAAAATGCTGAAATGCTTTAGGTGTTTGACTTTGGTACCTGCTCTCTCAGGAGGCTGCTGTGAATGTGTAGATCTGGGATATTTCATTAAAAGGCTTAAATAGGTAATGAGGAGCCATTTCTATGAAAATTAACTCATGGTATGCCTTGCCACATGGGTCTCTCCATGGGTTTCAACATGGCAGTTGCCTTCCCAGCACCACTCCATGACATTTGGGGGCCTCCAAGTTGCTTTAAACTGCACCTGGCAGAAGGAAAATCCTCTGAAAATGTCACCTCTTAATATTTTAGTCTTTTCTACAATATCATTTGAGTACATTGTTAAGAAAGCTCAAAGGAGAGAACTTATAGTTCAAATGACTGAAATAAATGAAGGAATAATAAACATTTGACTTCCAAGCTAGTGGTTTAGTTTAAGAGACAGACAAGAAAAGGAAAATTTCATGTGATAGGAACAAGAAAGACTAAAATACTCATTTGCAAAAATTGAAGGATACACACACACACATGCATGCACACATGCTCATATATGAACCTACTTCTAGTAGTCTAGGGGGCATTTTGTAGGAATACAGAAAAGAAAAACAAAAATCAATAAGAAAAATTGAAATCAGATTTTGAGGGCCCACACCAAATTATATTTAAAAATAAACTGTAAGTATATTACAGATAAATAAAAGCTTTAAAATTTTTAATTTTAATTAATTTTAATAATTTTAATTTTATGAGCACATATTTACAGTACATAATGAGTACATTCCTCATGGGGACTTGTATGTAAATGTATGTAACACACCTTCATTCTTTTTTTTTTTTTCGTCCACTTACCCTCAACTCAATTCTCTCCTGCTACTTCCCTATCTTGGTTCCCTTTGCCTTTGTAAAGGATCTATCTCCTTTTCCTCTATTTATGTATTATTTTGCTTGAATTTTAAGATATATATATAGCTATCCTTATACAGAAGATGACTAAAAGCTATACATAGAACACAGTGCAAAAGTCTTTAAGTTTAGATAATATACTATATAACAAGAAACTGGTAAATATTCATTAGATGTAACACAAGGAATTTTTCTATAACTTTTAAAATATACTTAAACTTCTTTTGAGGTAGCATCTGGGGTTCATATGTCTGGGTAGTAATTGTGACAGTAATTTATTATCTCATGGAAATTTATTCCATGTATCAACAATGTTAATTTAAATGAAATACTTAAAGATATAAAATTACCTGCGTGAAATTTTTACTCGTGCAGTTCTGAAATGTCCAAGGTAACAAAAGCATTTGTTTGAAATACATCTTACAGTTTACTTTTCGCATTAGAAACAAGAAGCCGAGCCAGTCTGGATGAGATGAGAAATCACTGAAATCCCAGAAAAGTCATCATACCCTCCAGATTCCTCCCTTGCTCACAGTTTCTCGTCTCCTAATAAAATAGAAACCTGTCCCATTACTGTTGTAAACAAAGAGTTGATCCAATTGGCAAACTTCGTAATTCCCTTGAAATAGCAGTGCAATATGTCACACAGTCTTTCTAATTACTTTGCTGCTTCTAGTGTGGAACTTTTCTTCACTTTGTTTTTCCATTACAATAGCCCCATAAATGCACATGAAAATATTGAACCTCAGTGCCAGCTCATCTATATTCAGAGCTTGGTTACTATGAAGAACCCCAGGTATTATACACTGCTCCTAACCTTGATCTCAGAACCAAGACCTAAAAAGCTTCAGTTTCTCAAGTGATTAGATTTTCACTTAGTTAATTACAGTCCCTCCAAAACAACTAACATAGTTTAAAAAGAAAACACTGCAGGTCAATGTTGAAAAATGTTTTTTCTTATAGATGAATGTCATGCAGTAAAATTGCATTCATATATGATTGCACTAATCAATATTCACTAATTTATTTCTAAAAATTCAATATTTTATGTATTGATGACAAACAACAAATTCCCCAATGAACTACGGGAGCAAATGTATTTCATATTACAGCCTCCCAACAATGAATGAAAAGGAGTGAATATGGGAAAAGTAAATGCTATCCAGTAGGGTAGGGAAAATTCCATTTTATAATTCTCAAAAAATAATCTTTAGGGCCAGGGACTTAGCTCAGTGGTTCTGCCGCCTGCCTTGCAAGTGCAAGGTCCTGAGTTCGATCCCTGGTACCAATAATGATAATAATAATAATAATAATAATAATAATAATAATAATAATTGAGAGAAAAATAATATGAATTTCTAACTTCTTAATATTATATATATACAATACAATCGTCATACAGAACAAAGGGCTTATACAAATTTAAAACCATTTTGGTGGCTAGTTTGTCAATGTCTAGGGGGAAAGACAGCATCATAATAGAGAAGAAGACCAAGAAATTTGGCTGAGAAAATGAGAAAAAAATTCTCAGAATGCCAATGAGAATGAAGAGAGAAAAGGCAAAGTAATTTGCTGAAGAACCATCACATGTGGTAGCAAAAGCAAAGACAGTACCTCCCAGTGTCCAGGCACCTGCCGGGGTATAGCTGCCTGAGGACCAGCGACACCAGTGACATCAGAGTCTCAGGTTTGGCTGGCCTCAATGCAGTCCCATCCTAGGGCACAGCCCGCAGTGAGTGGGTAAAACACCTCAGCTTCCAGTCTTTTCCTGAAGAGAAAAAGACCTAAAAAGAAATACATCAAATGCTCCGATTATATGGCACTGCTACTGTCTTGCTTGTCTTAGAGAGCTAACAGACCCCAGATGTTCTTGTATTCTTGGGATCAATGAAAACAAAAGGACAATTTGCAGTAGCAGCAGTCATAGGTCCTCCAAGTAGAGGACTGCAGAATGAATGGGGGAAAAAATTCCAGATCAGGACTTCTCCCTGGGTGAGGAAATAATGCATACAGCATC
The DNA here is from genome assembly GCF_053883595.1 of Heterocephalus glaber. NCBI lineage: Eukaryota > Metazoa > Chordata > Mammalia > Rodentia > Bathyergidae > Heterocephalus > Heterocephalus glaber. Next base: position 8,016,438 of record NW_028258293.1, read on the forward strand.
CAGTGATCCAACATTTCTGGAGGCCACCAGGGTACTGACTTCAGTGTTGCTTGTCTCAGAGTGCTGTGACTCAGATACTCTTGACACCAGGAGTTCACTAAGAAGAAAGAAAGTGGGCTGGACTAGCACAGTATTTGAGCAGTCTCCAAAGTCTATGCCCAGGTAAACAGATGAATGACTTTCCTTGTACAAGACCACTTCATGAAGACTAGGAAAGGTAACTATGCTCTTTATGGTTGTTTACCCACTCAAAGAATCATGTAAAAAATTGGGAAATTCATTCCTGAGTAATAAAATGAATCTCCTGAAACTTTCTTTAATGAAATGGAGATATGATTTGCCTATAAGAAAATTATCGTTGGGGATTTAGCTCAGTGGTTCCACCACCTGCCTCGCAAGCCAAGGTCCCGAGTTTAAACCTCGGTACAAAAAACAAAAGAAAGAAAATTATCAATAATCATGAACAGCAAGGTCAGGGGAACAAAGCCTAAATGTACTGAGAACTTTAACAGAGAAAAGTTTTCTTGAAATGAAAGGGAAAAATATTAAGATGAAGAGTATGATAACTGCTTTGGAAAAGTTCATTTCAAGGGGTCAAGCATGGACATCATGAAGGAGAAGAAAGGATCAATCAACCGAAAGACAAGTCAATGTAAGATATTCAATCCGAGATGCAAAATAAAATAAAATAAAATAGTGAATAAAACTCAAGCAACTTGTGAAACACCAACAAGTGAGCAACATTAGTCTGAAAAAGTCATAAATCTTATTCAAGGAAATTAGATCCAAAACTTCTCCAATCTGGGGAAGGAAATGAACACCTAGTTTGGTAAAACCCAATGGACCTCAACAAAAATGAATCTGTAGAAAGTTCCAGAGAGACATTTTGTAATTAAATTGTGAAAATTCAAGCACAAAGAGAGAATATTGAAAGCATTAAGGGAAAAATAAATCTCATAAAAAAAGTCTGTGAAATTATTACCATATTTCACAGCAGAAATCATGTGGGTCAGAAGAAAGAGGTTGTTATATTTAAGCATTGAAGGGAAGCCTTACACACACACACACACACACACACACACACATCCTTCCCAACTATGAACTGTATGCTCTGCGGGCCAGTCAAGTTCGTGCATAAAATAAACCATGATAGGCTAGACAAATCCTGACAGAATAATTTGTTATTAAATATTTTAGCACTGTGCATACACACTTGTAATCCCAGCACTCAAGAGGCTGAGGCAGGAGGACTACCAGCCTGTGCTACATAGGGAGTTCAAGGCCAACTTGAAACAAAAAATATCATAGCAACCTAAAATCATCAACTGGCAGATTTCTCTCCTTGAACCATTTCTACTTTACAGACTGATGTTTTACTGATGAGAGAATAAATGGAGAAAGTCCAGTGTGGAGGTCCTGACCATTGTAGAAGCTTGGGTACTTTGTTCTTTGAGAAATGTTACTTGGGACACATTTGACTTCATTTTGTCATCAAAAAGGAAAATATTTTAAACGTTTATTTTAAATTGTTTTTATATTTGAGCTTTTTAATATGGAGTTATTTTTAATTTTTTAAAACTAAGTCCGGGGGAGTACTGATTTTTAAAGTCCTTTGTCCTGCTCCTGAGAGCGTGCCCGACAGGAGCTCTGGCTGCCTGCCACAGAGACGGCTGGCAGAGCCTGACCTAGGACGCCAAGGCGGAGCTGCGGCGACCGCCCGGTGAGACAAGGCAAGCAGCTTGAAGTCCCTGCGGCCTTCCCACGGCACAGTGAGGTCCCTTTAGGGTTAGCCTCCAACGCTCAGTGTGTCGCCCCTCCCCCGTGCGCCTCTGGCCTTCTAGCTTTTCTGCTACCTGGTCCCACACTACAGAGGCACAGGAGGTTATAAAGACCCTTGTCCTGAGCGCCACAAGATAGAGCAGAAGTTAGTAACAGAAAGAGGGCTTCTCAGGCTCCTCCATGAAAACTGAAGCTCAGCGGAAAAGTAAAGAGAACCTCTACAATAAAGGCACAGCAGACCACTGTACTCGGTCTGCTGCTGGCTTGCTGAGACTCATTGACTCGTTCGTATATGCACACGGATTCCTACGTTGCCTACTGTGACAGCAGAGACATAGCCTGAAGGAGGCCCATAATTTCTAGTGCTATTTGCAAAAAAGACAAAAACAATTTTTTTTCCTCCTATTTTCAATTTGTAATTTTTACTTTTTTTCTACTCTTCAAAGTTTTACCTTCCTTTCTTTCTTTTATCTTTTCTCTCTCTCATTCTCTCACTTTCTCACAATGCCCCTCATCTCCCCATTTGTTCCTTTCTGCACTGAATTCGGATTTCTCCCTTACTGTTCTTTTCTTCTCTTTTTCCTTCTCTTGATTGTCATTAGGTTTAAAGGAAAGTAAATTCGGTATCTAGCCTCCCTGTTGCTGTTAGGTGATTCTAGTCACATCTTTGTTCTTTCATTCTGCCTTTTTCTCTTGCCTTTAACAACTTCTTAGAGTTTGTGTGATCTTTCTGTGTCTTCTGGCCTCACCGCTAATCTTACCTGTTCTTTCTACCTGTCCCTCCCTCCCCAACTCCTTTTCACTCCCCACCCCAAAGGGGAAAGATGCTATACTGAAGAGTTTATTCATTATAAACTTACGTTGGGTTGGTCCTTGGTTTTAATTTAACTCGCATAGTTAAAAGTGATAGATTAATAACTACCACAAATTGTCATTTTCTAAGCTGTGCTTGATGCTATGGTATTGCTGACTATATCATTTGGGCTAACATGTTGTAATTGATCTAATTAGTTTTCCTTCCTGGTACAAGAAAAATATAATAGCTTCAGAGTCATTAGAGTCTCAAAACCCAAACACAAGCCATATCTAGAAGACACCTCTGAAAAGCAATCATTCCACAAGGGTTTTAAACACAAGCAACAAAGATACCTACATTAAGCAATCTTGAAATATCAACCCAGGAATTAAATTAAGGACAGTACCAAAAACAAAAATGAGAAGACACTTAAGCAAGGCACAAATGCAGGCTTCCATGCCACAAAAAGGAAATTCTGGGGGAAATGAGGTGGAAAACTCTGATAAGCAACCACTTGGACACCCTGAACTGGTAGCACAGGAAGTAACAAAGCAGATGCATGAGGCTCTAGAAAATTTCAAAGCAGAAATAATCTCCCAGATAAATACAGACATGGTGAGCAGAGTGAAAGATATGATTAGAAGCTCTAGAGCAGAAACGGATAAGAAAATAGATGAGATCAGAAACATGGTGGAAGCCATGAATGCCCAACATAAGAAAGAAATGAAAAACATGATCACTCAACATAAGAAAGAAATGGAATCCATGAAACAGATTCAAACAGATATTCAGGAGATTAAAAACTCCATTGAAAGCATGCAGGGCAGACTAAGAGAATCTGAAGACAGAATATCAGATATAGAAGACAGGTTTGGGGTTAAGGACCATGAAAACAGAGATTTCTTAAAGATAGTAAGGGACTATGAGAAATCAATCCAACAGCTGCTAGATGATGCATAGAAGAATAACATAAGACTGATAGGAGTCCATGAAAAAACAGGAGAAAGTACAACGGACATAAAAAAACTGTTCACAGAAATAAGAGTAAATAACTTCCCAGAGAGAGATAGAGAGTTGGACGAACAGATAGGTGAGGCATAGAGAACTCCAACCAGCCACGACCAAAAAAATCTACACCTAGACATTCAATAGTCAAGATTACAGGAACCCAACAGAAGAACAAAATTCTACAGGCAGTTAGAGAAAAGAAACAAATCACCTACAAAGGAAAGCCCATCAGAATCACGGCAGATTTCTCAACACAAACTATCAAATCAAGGAAAGCCTGGAGTGAAGTATTTCAAGCCCTAAAAGAAAATAACTTCCAAACTAGACTGCTGTATCTGGCAAAATTATCTTTCAAAATAGATGGGGAAATTAGGTACTTCCATGACAAAGAACACCTGAGAAATTTCATGAACACCAAACCAGCACTCCAAACAATTCTAAGCAATATCCTAGAAAAACACAATGAAGGTCACAACTCCATGAGGCCCAGCAGAGAAAAGGCACCACGCAAGGTAAGACACTAAAGCCAAAGGGGGGAAAATAAGAAAAGAGCCAAAAACAGTAAAACATCATGACAAGGATGAGTCAATGTCTGTCAATTATAACTATCAATGTTAATGGCCTCAATTCACCCATCAAAAGAAATAGACTGGCAGAGTGGATTAAGAAGCAAAACCCAGCAATATGCTATATATAAGAAACACACCTAACTCAAAATGAAATCCATAGACTGAAAGTAAAAGGATGGAAAACAATTCTCCATGCAACAGGAACCCAGAAAAAAGCAGGTGTAGCAATCTTATTTGCAGACAAAGTAGATTTCAAACCAAAACTAATTAAGAGAGACAAAGATGGTCACTACATCTTTGTGAAAGGAACAATCCAAGAGGAAGAGATGACCATCCTAAATATATATGTACCAAATACAAATGCCCCCAACTATACAAAACAAATATTAATGGACATGAAAAACCAACTAAGCACTGATACAATTGTAGTGGGAGACCTCAACACCCCTCTATCAGAAATAGACAGATCAACTAGGAAAAGAATTAACCATGAAATTCTAGAACTAATCAAAGCTATTGAATAAATGGACTTAATAGATGTTTACAGAGTGTTCCACCCCACAAAATCAGAATACACATTTTTTTCAGATGCGCACAAGTCATTCTCCAAAATAGATCACATACTAGCTCATAGGACATATCTAAGTAAATGTAAAAGAATCAAAGTTATCCCCTGTATATTATCAGACCATAGTGCAATAAAATTGGAGATCAATAACATAAGAAACTGCAAAACATCCACAAACACATGGAAATTGAACAACACCCTCCTGAACAACCAATGGGTGGCAGAGGAAATTAAAGAAGAAATCAGACAGTTTCTACAAGTAAATGAAAATGCCACCACAACATACAGAAATCTGTGGGACACAATGAAAGCAGTTCTATGAGGGAAATACATAGCAGTGAATGCTCATATTAGGACAACAGAGAGAACTCAGTTAAATAACTTAATGCATAATCTCAAGCTCCTAGAAAAAGAAGAGTATAACAAACCCAAAGCTTGTACAAGAAAGGAAATTATAAAGATTTGAGCAGAAATCAATGCAATAGAGACTAAGAGAATGATACAAAAAATTAATGAATCAAAGAGTTGGTTTTTTGAAAGAATAAATAAAATTGAAAAACCTTTAGCCAACCTTAGTAGCACAGGAGCTAGCACAAAGAATCAACAACTGGGATCTCATCATATTAAAAAGCTTCTGCACTGCAAGAGAAACTACCAACAGAGCTAAGAGACAACCTACAATGTGGGAAGAAATATTTAGCAGATGTAGCTCAGACAAAGGTCTACTATCAAGAATATATAAAGAACTGAAAAAAATCAGACCTCTCAAATTCAAAGACCCAATTCAGAAATGGGAATCTGAAATGAACAGACATTTCTCAGACAAACAAGTAAAAACAGCAAATAAATATATGAAAAAATGTTCAACCTCACTGGTCATTCGAGAGATGCAGATGAAAACAACACTGAGATTCCACCTCACCCCACAAAGAATGGCTGCTATCAAGAAATCAACCAATAACAAATGCTGGCGGGGGTGTAGGGAGAAAGGAACCCTTCTCCATTGTTGGGAATGTAGATTGGTGCAATCACTGTGGAAATCAGTATGGAGATACCTCAAAGAGCTAGGACTACAGGTCCCATTTGACTCAGCTATTCCCCTACTGGGAATCTTCCCCAAAGAATTAAAAAGAATCATACCACAGCGATATATGTGCACCTATGTTTATAGAGACACAATTTGTAATAGCTAAAGCTTGGAAACAGCCCAAGTGCCCATCGACTGGAAACTGGATAAAGAAGATGTGTTTTTTAAATAAAATGGAGTACTACTCAGCCATAAAGAATGAGAAACTAAAGACATTTATAGCTAAATGGATGTACATTGAGGCCATACTCTTAAGTGAAATAAATAGGACACACATGTGTAAATACCAAATAGTTTCTCTAGTGTGAGAAATTGAAAGTATAAATAAGGATGAAAATGATTAAAATCAATAATTGATAATTTGAAATAAGAAAAGGTCCAAGTGTTTGGGGATGGTGGAAGGGAAAGGGGAAAAGGAAGAAGGGAAAGAAAAAAATTATGAGGAAAAAAAATGGAATCGAACTTTGTGTAGATAGGGAAGGGTGGAGGGAGTGAAGGGTGCATAGGTAATGGGAGTAAAAATAAAAACTAAGATGCATCATGTTTTGGTACAAACACCCAATGATAAATGTAAATGTAATTTATACCTAAAATGTACCAATAAATATATATATTTAAAAAATAAAAAAATAAAAAACAAAAAAATAAAAAAACTAAGTCTGTATCTGAAAATCATGACCAATAGGAAGACAAAAAGGAATAGTAACATATTTTAAGAACCTATCTAAACAGGGCCAAGGATTTAGCTTAGTGGTTTTGCCACTTGCTGTGCAAGCGCAAGGACACAAGTTCGATCCCTGGTACCAAAAAAAAGAACCTATCTAAACAAATAATTCAGGAACTTTTTTTAAAGCACAGATGAGCAGGTTGGGCTCTAGTGAATCCAGTCTCTATTTGTCTTACTAATTTAACAATTTACTAAACTTAAATTGTGCTTTGAACATAGCCCATAAAAAGTCTTTCAGCATAAGAGGAATTAAGTTGTGCTTTGTGTTCATAGAAACTGAAACACTTTATTTTTTTCTCAGAAGTTTAGAAGAGCTCCTTTCCAGATGCAAAGTTTACCACTCTCCACTTGTGGGTGTGGTTTTCCCCTACATGTTGTCAACAGATACGTCTTTTTTATGGCACAATGTACACTCTTTGGATCCCTGAAAAAGGAGCTCTGACGGCTCCAGTTTGAAGTTTGCCCTCAAGATCAGTAAATCATGATGCCTAGAGGCATTAATATGACAGCAACAGATTAAAATGTTATTCTTTTGCCTATTGGGTTCATCAAGATTATCCTTTATTGTAAGGTCAGCCAAAAATGCAAACACATAACCAATGTGAATTAACTCAATGTAAATGTAGAGGAGGAGGAAACACATGGAGATATTTAATAACATGGATTAATTATCATGGATTTTATTTTACTTCAAAGATGAAATCATTTTCCATGGAATATATGAATCCAATAAATATAGAAAGTAAATACTTCCAATCCTTTGGGATTTGAAAAGAATGGATCTGTGGTTAGATGGTGGATTATTAAGTAGTAATATCAGAGAACATTGCTCAATATCTATCTGGTAAAGAAGTATACAAAACTAGCACTAATACCAATGAAATTCACTCAGCTGCTTTGATTTTAAGATCTTGTTGTCAAAATACTAAGCAGCCAAATGTTGCTTTTCTGGAATATTTATCTTCCTGAAATACTGTTCCATAACTAATTACAAGCACCTTTGTAGCTTCAAATTGAAGGAGAGGTGCCCAAAGGAATTAACACCCAAATTGGTTAACATACTCCATCTTTAGCAAATTGCAAGAAAATTATTTTGGCAGATATACTTGGAACTTCTAACTCAAAAGTGGCCTCCTCTGTTTCTTATTGACTCCTTAATTGGAAGTGACATTATTATTATTGTAAGTGAAAATTAGCATAATCATGTAATCTCCATTTCTGCACAGTTTCAACCAACTCCAGCACTAAGTGATAGTTTCATGTAATAAAATTTGTAAGGCTGAAAGGCTAAAAAAGAGCAGGACTATGTTCTTCATGCCCTGATGTCAGCTGAAGTTCTACTTTTCTATTTGATAACAAAAAGTGCCTTTTGCTTTTTTTGTTGCTTCTGTATTTCTTCAAGTACAAGAGATCTGTTTTCTCTCAGTTCTAGCCTCTCCTCTTCATAGTCTCAGGATCAGGTAAGGAAAAAAACCTTTTGTTCCCTTTTAAATTCAGTTAAAACTAAACCTGGGGGAGTATCTTGATTCAAACAGGGAAGAGGAGGTAGTTTTATTACTTTAAATAGAACAGAAATATTCTTAGAGAAAAACAATAATCAAATTAGATATTCTTTATACAATTCCTGCTTTATAGTAAGTGTTTAGCACATGTTCAAAATATAATACTTGTTTTTCATTTAAGGGCAGAAGGATTATCCTTGTGTGTAGAACTGACAATCACAAATATTAAATCCTAATAGAGAGGTTTTAAGAATATGGACATGGTTGAATAGTCTTCCATCTCAGAGACTCAATTTGTGTGTAAATCACCTTGAAGGCCATCTCCTAATTCAACATGGTTTTCTGTGTAACAAGATAAATGTCCTTCATGTGTAGCATGGGGTCTGGCTCTCTCTAATCAATAAGTACCAGATAATTCCTACTTCTCCTTATGGTTTTTCAGAGTAAAATCCCAATCCTACCCCTGGTTACACATCCTTGGGAAATCAGCAAATCACTGAAAGTTTCCCCCCAACTAAGGAAATTGCTAAGCTTTCCTGAGGAGACTACTTTTTAGATAAAGTGAAGTGGGGCATGTAATAGCACCTCACAGAGTGAAAAGAACTTTTCAGATGCAAGGGCTTATTATAGCAGACAGGAATTGTTCCTCTTTCACTCTGGGTCACTTGAGACCTTTCAAGAAGCTAAGAATAAGTCAGTCAGCAACAGCAACCATAAACTAAAAAATGCATCCCTGACACTTCCCTGGTGCTGTTTGAGAGTAATAATCGGGTTTAGTGTCATTGTGTAAACCGTGCATGCTCTATGAGCACATGGTAAATCTGGTTGATTCTATATGATGAGAAATAAATATCAGTGGAAATAAATATGAAAAATCCACAGCTGGTATTAGTGATAGAGCCCAAAAAAGCCTCCCCACAAAACAAAGTGTGCTAGGAGACTTTCAAGTTTCTGTGGGCTCTTCATGGGTTTCAAAGTTCTGCTCACATGACAATTTTCTAAATCTTTCTCTTTATATATATAAAATAAGGGGGAACTGTTCTTTATAAGTATGCTAGTAAAGCTTCTCTTATTTAATGTTTTAAACAGATTGCCTACTAGAACAAGGGAGAGTCTAGAAATCAGCTTTACTTAATAGGACCAAGGGGGTACATAAGACTTTTATCAGCAGCAGTGTTTTAATTATAAGCAGAAGACAGATGTATATTTAAGACCCACAGGGAAGACATAAGAATGTACTTAAGATCAAATGTTCAAGGCCATGTATTGGGATAAACTGCATTTGAACAAGTCTGTCTCCTATTTGAATAACTCTCTGCAAGGGAAAAAAGAAGTGCATAGTTGAAAGCAGTAATGACTTCTTACATGAAAGATGAAACTCCAGAAGAAAAGTAATACTTGACAATGGAGTCTTATGAGAAGGATCGGAGAATTATGGCAGAAAAGCGAACCATCTTTTCTGTCTTCAGTGATTTACATTTTATAACAATTTTGCAGGTAAGCATCTCTGTCACTACCCAAGCTTCACAACTGTCTTCCTTCTATGTACTTCTTAATTGGATTATTTTAACTTTCAGATATTGCACTTCAGCTCTTTTACAAATTGACCTATAATCAACATTTGTTTGATAGTCTTCTTAGCTGTCATGTGGTCCCTGTCATTTAAAAATTATTTAAATTTGCACACACACATGATTTTAAATCTGCTTGAGAACTTGATAAACATGTTACAACTAGTGGTTTTATTACAACTATCATGGGGATATAATACTGCTAAGTCTTTCTTCATGTAACTCATTTTCCATTACTATCTACTATCTAACCACCCATAAATAAATATTTGACCTGAGTGAATACTTGGGTTCTAGACCGAGAAGCACATGGAGGATTGTTTTTATAAGGATAGATATATTAATGATCTCTATAGAAATAGGAGTGAAAGAAATCGTGAGCTTTTGCTGTTTATCTTCTCCATGCTAGACTCATTCTCCAAGGCCTGCTGCAATTCACAGGTCTTTCTAATTCATGATACCATGAATTTCCTTCCATTCTTCCATATGACATACTTAAATTTTGTTCACATAATTTCTAATTAAATGTTCCTAACTAATATAATAGTTTGTGTATTTAAGTAATCATTTATTAGAACTGCCCCAGACACTATTCCATCCTTTCTCTTTCCTTTATCTTGATATTTCTTTTGCTTCCTTTTCGTTTCACTTCTTTTTATAGTTAAGAATGTAGATTTGAGTTGTTCAGGAAGAGACAGATATGATTTTTTTTCCCATTTTCCTAGTCAGACAATCACTTAGTATACATCAAATACTTACAAAATCTGGGATATACACAGTAGGTGTCAGGAGAAAATCACTCAATGGCATCCATTGCTTGAAAGAAGTAAAAAGAAATTGACATTCATTCACCCTAAAAATGAATTTTTGATGACCACTTCAGGATATATATGAATGAAAATGGTGGCAAAGCTTTTCCATAGGAAAAACTGGCAAACTGGAGAAAATTATTGAAATAATACCATCAGGGCTTCCAAAACTATCCATGGAAGGAGAACAACTTGGGAAGTGCTTATTTATGGAGCCCACAGGACACGGGCCTGGCCTTATCCTCTCCTCCCCTCCGATGTAGTAGTTCTACCACAGAAGACCGGATGTGACCGGAGACTTACTTGAAGGAGTGGAAGGCGGAAAACCAAAACTCACAGGCCTTGCCAATGAAGGAGCTCATTCTGTAATGAAACAAACCAGGAAGGTTTACTGCTCTTCCAGAGATGGCTGGCCCAGTAAGGGCACACAGGTACCGAGGTCCTAGGCTGGTGTATAAAGGGAGCGACTGGGATGTGGATGTGAGAGACAGCTGGATCAGGGCCGGGCGGGGCATGACCACTGCAGCACACACCTGTACTAACTCGGAGCCCGAAGATCCGCAAGACTTAAGGGCTCTGGCAGAAACTGGATCCTGGAGTCACTAAGCATGGGCCGCCTACTCCCACCCATTCCAGAGATGAAGTCCAAGTTAGTGCGTTATTAAGAACAGAAGACAAGATATCTTTAAGACAAAACACGACAAACAAGACAAGAAACAAAGCAACAATCAGGACCTCCTACAGAAAGTCTAGAATTGCTGTTTTTGAAAATGACTAGATTTAAGCAAAAACCTCTGTGACATGCAAAGGAGGAGGAAAGCCTGACTTTAGGAAGTTGGACAAGTGCATCCTACAGTCTCTCTCAGTGGGCCCATGTGTTGCAAGTACATAAAAATTTCAAATCGGCCCGGGGATTTAGCTCAGTGATTTAGCCGCCTGCCATGCAAGCTCAAGGACCCGAGTTTGATCCCCCGTACAAAAAAAAAAAAAAGTTCAAATCATTATTATAAATATGTCCAAAGATACAGTGAATAATTAGGAAAAAGGACTCAATAAATAAGGAATATCAATCAATGAATAAAAAATATAAAAAAGAAAAATATTCTAGAATTTAAAGGAAAACAAAAATGAAACGGAAACAAAATTTATTCTCTAAGAAAAAACGCAGACTCATGATGGCAGAAGAATAAGTGTGAAGACAGACAAAAAGAAAACTTCTCTTATGAATAGAGACTTTGAGTTCCATGAGGCATAGGAAGCTACAATGTAGCACGCTGAATTAAATTAGTAGTAATTTGAAGTAATTTATGATAAATTAAGATGCATATTTAATCATTAAAGCAATACTTTATAAAATAAGTTTATCTCTCACAAAAGAAGTCAGGAAAGGAAAAAGAATAACAAAGAAGACATAATGCATAAAGAACAAATGAACAAATGACAAATGTATATCTAACCACGACATCTAAATGTAAATACTATACATACTTTAGTAATATAAATAGTTAAATTCTACATGAATAGACTAACCATTCCTATGGAAGGGAAGAAGTGAATAGGAGGAAGACAAGTGGAAGTATCTCCTTTCATGATAATCGGCAGAAATTCCAGGCAACAATGATTCTACTATCTCATTGTCAAAAAGCCAGGCAATAGCCACACCTAGACAGAAACTTGTAGCAATATCCATAGTTATTAGTTAGGGATTTTTTTTTGGGGGGGGTACTGGGGATCGAACTCAGGACCTTGCACTTGAAAGGCAGGTGCTGGAACCACTGAGCTAAATCTTCGGCCCAGTTAGGGATTTTTGATTAAGTCAAAATAAGGAAATTGACATATGAAAGTAATTAGAGCTCTTTGGTTCATTCCTATTTAAATCAACCCTTTTTTTCTCAGATATTCACCCTGTGCCTCAGGTTATATGCAAGGCTGTCAAAATGGAAATAAAAATCATTCCAATACTGAGAATCATTCAAATACAGAGAATACTGATTGAACACAGAATCATCATTGCATGAGGCAAGTGTGTTGTTTACAAGGCTGCACTGAATATAGCAGCATGAAACTGAGTCACGGTTTGCATTTGGTGAAAATGATTTCTAGGCTCCTTCCCATTTTCTCTGTCTTATTTCCTGCCTCAATTCCCTTGCACTCATTTATACATTCTTGAATTTATACCCTGAAATAAAGTATTAGCAGATAATGCCTAGTCCAGTACAGTTTTCTGAAAATACAACAAATGGTCTTGACCTGACAAAATTGACATAATATATTTTAACATTTTTTTTCTTCAGTTAGCTACATAAATAATTCTTGCAGTCAATTTTATAAATGAATGTCTTAAGGATTCTTTTTAAAAGAAATATAAAGGAAGATAAAATGCTGACATTTCTATAGGATTAAAAACAAGTGGTCTATATTTATACCCATAGTTATGTATTTGTGTTATTGTGTGAAAGTATAACATATGCTATATATTTATGAGAGAGAAATAACAAATAGACAAGAAAAGATCATAAGCCTTAAAGAAAAATGGTGGAGCAGGTTTGCAAAACTAAAATAGAAATGAAATAAAAACTCCCTATGTTAACTTCCTCTGGGAGCTGCTGAAACACTAAAGCTCGACCGTGGTATTCTCCTTCAGAACAGAATCGGTCTCACAGTTAAACTTCGAAACGCACTGCTCTGGGGTCACAATAAAGACAAACTCACTCTTGAACACAACTGGCTGCTACAGCACAGCCTGACAAGACCTGCAGATGTATTATTCCCAAGTTTCTTCTTGCTTTATAACTTGGTAAATGCCACATTTGTTCCAGTTCCTTTAAAATCGTCAAACACCACTCCCCAGGCAAGTCGGGGGTCTTAGATGTGGGCTTCACACAATCATAATAAAGTTTCCCTTTGAGTTTTCATCTCAGACTCCAAGTTTTTGAAAGATGTGTATTGTATGCATGTGTTTGTGTGTGTGTGTGTACTCACTCACAGTTTTAAAACAATCAAAATTGAGAAATATTGGGTCTCCCTCACAAATGTAGTCTTTTTCACAAAAAATGCAAATGTCAAAAAGCAAACCAAACCTTAAGCTGAAATATAAAACTGAAAGAGCTGTTATAACCTATGAGATAAATTCTGCTCAAGTATATGAAGTCTTATAACAGTCTGTACAAACCTTCTTCATCCCCAACCTTAACCAAGCAGAGGAGCGGAGAAAGACATACAGTGAGAACAACGCTTCTTCCTTTTCTGCAATAGCAGTTTAATCCTCTTAACAACGAGTTTCCATCACATCTGCTGGATTAATATTGTCCTAAACAGACGGGACTGCCACCGAAGAAAGCTGATGTGCCAGAGCCATGCAATGCTTCAAGACGCAAAGTTGACAGATCTTTAAAAAACTGAAAAGTGTCCGTTGTAGTACTTTGTTTTCATGCTGTGATCAGCCCTCGTGATCTTTTTCTACAGATGACGCACTTTCACTCCTGGTAAATTGAATGGTTTTCTCAAAAAAACCAATTAAGTTTCAGTGCATTACAATTATCAGTAGCCAAACACAATGCTAGGAGGTCAGATTATACAGCTGCATCCAACAAGCTTCTCATTTAGCAGAGCAAGAGACAGGAGAAAACAGAAATGATAAGTAAGGGATAGTTACATAATGCAAAGAGCGAGGACACAAATAACTGGTTGTGTCAGCCAGTGAGTGGGCGCACTGGGAGGTGACAGCCTGAAGGTGGATAAGGATCCTCTCCCACACTCGGGCAGCCTGGTTGACAATAGCGGACTCTCCTTTCATTTGAGTAAACTTGGAGAAGTTCACTGTTTCTGTGGAGCCTGCATTCTAGCCAGGATTTACACAGAATCAAACAGTGAGTAATAAATAAGGAAATAATGAAGATTTCAGAAGAAAGAGATGTGGAATAAAGGGCAGGGAATGTCAAGGTTGAGAGGCTAGTTGCAAATATAAAGAAAGTACATGCCCTACTGAGGTCCCCAGTCACGCGGAACACATTGAATCAGCCCACTGCAGAGAGGCAGCCACCTGGTTCCACGTTACAAAGACGCAGGGGACACCAGACCACCAGACCAAGGTACTGAGTTGTGCTGCTCCTGGCCCAGAGGTAAGGGCTTCTAAGCTGCCCTCCCACTGCTCCTGGTCCAGAGGGAGGGGATTCCCGGTCACCATCCTTCCCACTGCTCCCAGCCCAGAGGAAAGGGCTTTTGGGCCACCATCCCTACTGCTGCTCCCACCCCCTGTCCCACCTCTCCCAGCGCAGAGGAGGTAATCTGTGCAGGTGCTAACAGCTGCCCACCCCAGTCAAAATGAGAAAACATGTAAATACATCTCAAAACCAGACTTCCAGATCACCTACAGCAACCCCAAAGGGAAATGAGATGGAACACTCTGATACTCAACCACCTGGACCCACTGAACTGGCAACAAAAGGGGATCTGGAAAAAATGAAATCAGAAATAATTTCTCAGATAACAGGAGAAATTGTGCCCCTAGTTCAAGACATGATTAATAAATCTAGAGAGGAGCTCAGGAAAATGATGAAATCCCCAAATAAGAAACAAATGGAATCCATAAAACAGATACAAATAGATTTCCAGGACATGAAAAACTCCACTGAAAGTCTACACAGCAGAATGAGCCAATGTGAGGACAGAATTTCAGATATAGAAGAAAAGATTGTAATTAGTGACCGGGAAAAGAAAAATTGTTTCAAAATTATAAGAGAACATGAGAAATCAATCCAGCAGCTGCTAGATGATACAAAGAAGAATAACATAAGACTGATTGGGCTCAATGAAGAAACAGGAGAGAGTGGAGATGACATAAAAAATCTCTTCACAGAAATAATGGCAGAAAACTTCCCAAGCAGGGGAAAAGAGCTTGACATACAGATACGTGAGGCATATAGGACTCCAAATAGCCTTGATCAAAAAAAATCTACACATAGGCATATGATTGTTAAGATTCTAGAAACACAACAGAAGAACAAAGTTCTACAAGCAGAAAGAGAAAAGAAACAAATCACATACAAAGGAAATCCTATCAGAATCACAGCAGACTTCTCAACACAAACCATCAAGGCAAGAAGAGCTTGGAGTGACATATTCCAAGCCCTAAAAGAAAACAGCCTCCAACCCAGATTGATGTACCCTGCAAAACTATCTTTCAAACTGGATGGAAAAATAAGATACTTTCATGACAAAGAGCACCTTAGGAACTTCATGAATACCAAACCAGCACTCCAAAGAATTTTACACAATATCTTAGGAACAAACATTGAGGATCACAACCCCAGGAAGCAAAGCAGAATGAACCCATCTGGCATGACAAGAAATTAAATGTAAAGGGGGAGAACCCAACAAAAAGAAAAAATCATGGCAATGACAAGTCAATACATTTCAGTTATAACCATCAATGTTAATGGTCTCAATTCACCAATCAAAAGAAATAGACTCTCAGAATGGGTCAAGAAGCAAAATCCAACAATATGCTGCATACAAGAAACACACTTAATTCAAAAGGAAACTCATAGACTGAAAGTTAAGGGTGGAAAACAATACTCCATGCGATGGAAACCTGAAAAAAAGCAGGAGTAGCTATGCTCTTGGCAGATCAAGTTGATTTCAAACCAACACTGATTAAGAGAGATGAAGAAGGACACTACATCCTTGTAAAGGGAAGAATCCAAGAGGAAGAAATGACAATCACAAATATCTATGCACCAAACACTAGTGCACCCAACTATATAAAACAAATACTAACGGACATGAAAAGTCATATATGCACTAATACAATTGTAGTGGGGGACCTCAACACCCCACTGTCACAAATAGATAGATCAACTAGACTGAAACTAAGTAATGAAATACTAGAACTCAATTGAACTCTTGAACAAATGAGCATAACAGATGTTTACAGAGTCTTCCACCCCACAAAAACAGAATACACATTCTTCTCAGCTGCACATGGGTCATTCTGTAAAATAGATCACATACTCACACATAGAACATGTTTAAGTAAGTGCAAAAGAATTGAAGTTATCCCCTGTATAATATCAGACCATAGTGTGATGAAATTGGAGATCCATAGCAAAAGAAACTCAAAAAATTTCATAAACACGTGGAAATTGAACAACACACTCCTGAATAACCAATGAGTCACAGAGGAAATTAAAGAAGAAATCAGACAATTCCTTCAATGAAATGACAATGACAATACAACATATCGGAAGCTATGGGACACAACGAAAGCAGTCTTATGAGGGAAATTCATAGCAGTGAATACACATATTAAGGAAAACAGAATGAGCCAAATTAAACAACCTGATGCTGAACCTCAAGGTTCTAGAAAAAGAAGAGCAGGACAACCCCAAATCTCATACAAGGGAGGAAATTATAAAGATCAGAGGAGAAATCAATGCAATGGAGACTAAGAGAACGATACAAAAAATCAATGAAGCCAAAAGTTGGTTCTTTGAAAGAATCAACAAAATTGGCAAACCTTTAGCCAACCTTGTCAGAAAAAGGAAAGAAAAGGTCCAAATCCATGCAATTAGGAATGAAAAGGGTGAAACGACAACAGACCCAGCAGAAATCCAGAGGATCATCAATACCTACTTTCAGAACCTATTCACCAATAAGATGGAAAACACAGAAGAAATGGACAGATTCCTAGATACACATGAATTACCAAAGTTGAACAAAGAAGACCTAAAAATTCTGAACAACCCAGTATCAACCAATGAAATTGAAAATGTAATTAAAAACTAATCAACTAAGAAAAGCCCAGGCCCTGATGGCTTCACTGCCAAATTCTACAAGACATTTAGAGAGGAACTGCTGCCACTACTGTTTAAACTCTTCAATGAAATTGAAAGGGAAGCAATACTCCCAAATTCATTCCTGGAAGCAAGCATCACCTTGATCCCCAAAGCAGAGAAAGACTCAACTGAAAAAGAGAACTATAGGCCAATCTCACTAATGAACATAGCTGCAAAAATCCTTAACAAGATAATGGCAAACAGAATGCAGAAGACCATCAACAAGATCATACACCTTGATCAAGTGGGATTCATTCCAGGGATGCAGGGATGGTTCAACATATGCAAATCAATCAATGTAATACACTATATCAATAGAGCCAAGGACAAAAACTATATGATTATCTCCATAGATGCAGAAAAAGCATTTGACAAAATCCAACATGCATTTATGATAAAAACCCTACAAAACATTGGAATAGATGGTCTCTACCTCAAACTGATAGAAGCCATCTATGAAAAACCAACAGCCAATATCATACTAAATGGTCAAAAACTGAAATCCTTCACACTAAAATCAGGAACAAGACAAGGATGTCCACTGTCACCACTCTTGTTCAATATAGTTCTGGAAACATTAGCCATGGCAATTAGATAAGAGAAAGAAATAAAAGGAATAAAAATAGGTAATGAAGAAGTCAAATTGTCCTTATTTGCAGATGACATGATACTGTATATAGAAGATCCCAAGAACTCCACCAAAAGTCTCCTAGACTTAATAACCAAATTCAGTCAAGTAGCTGGATACAAGGTCAACACACAAAAATCAATAGCTTTCCTCTACACCAATGACAGACTCACTGAGAGAGAAATAGGGCAAATAATTCCTTTCACAATAGCATCAAAAAAACTGAAATACCTAGGAATCAACCTAACAAAAGAAATCAAAGAACTCTTCTCTGAAAACTATGGCCCTCTGAAAAGAGAGATTGAAGATGATATCAGAAAATGGACAGACATCCCCTGCTCCTCGCTAGGAAGGATTAATATAGTGAAAATGGCCATACTTCCAAAACTGCTACATAGATTTAATGCAATTCCAATTGAGATCCCAGCAGCATACTTCATGCACCTTGAGAAAACAATCCAAAAATTCATTTGGAACATGAAGAGACCCAGAATAGCAAAAGCAATTCTAGGTAACAGAGACATGGCAACCTGCAACTATACTACAAAGCTACTGTGATAAAAACAGCATGGTACTGGCAAAGAAACAGACTTGATGACCAGTGGAACAGATTAAAAGATGCAGAAACAACACCAGACACACTCAGCCATCTCATCTTCAATAAAGGAGCCAAACACCCTCACTGGAGGAAAGATAGCCTCTTTAATAAATGGTGCTGGAAAAATTGGGCTTCAACTTGCCAAAGATTAAAACTAGACCTGTATCTGTCACCATGCACTAAACTAAAATCAAAATGGATTAAAGATCTAAATATTAAAATAGAAACTCTGAACCAGTTGGAACGGAGGTTAGGTAGAACCCTTGAAGACACTGGTGTAGGAAAAGATTTTATGAACAAAACCTCAGTTGCCTGAGAACTAGCACAAACAATCAACAAGTGGGAT
Source organism: Heterocephalus glaber (assembly GCF_053883595.1). Classification (NCBI taxonomy): domain Eukaryota; kingdom Metazoa; phylum Chordata; class Mammalia; order Rodentia; family Bathyergidae; genus Heterocephalus; species Heterocephalus glaber. The sequence goes on from NW_028258293.1 coordinate 8,035,262, forward strand.
CTCTTCCTATTAAAAGTCTTCTGCACAGCAAGAGAAACCACCCCCAGTGTGAAGAGACAACCCATAATGTGGGAAAAAATCTTCACCTGCTCTTCCTCAGACAAAGGTCTATTATCTTGAATCTATAAAGAACTTAAAAAGTTCAGACCTCCCAAATTTAAAGACCCAATCCAAAAATGGGCATCTAAAAAGAACAGACATTTCTCAGACAAAGAAGTAGAAATAGCAAATAAATACATGAAAAAATGTTCAACATCACTGGTCATTCAAGAGATGCAAATGAAAACAATGCTGAGATTCCACTTCACTCCAGAAAGAATGGCTGCTATCATGAAATCAATCAATAACAAATGCTGGTGGGGCTGTGGGGAAAGAGGAACCCTGTTCCACTGCTAGTGGGAGTGTAGACTGGTGCAAGCACTGTGGAAATCAGTATGGAGATACCTCAAAGAACTAGGATTGGAAGTCTCCTTTGACCCTACTATTCCACTGCTGGCGATCTTCCCCGAAGAATTAAAAGAATCATACCACAGTGATATATGTGCACCCATGTTCATAGCAGCACAGTTTGTAATAGCTAAAATTTGGAAACAGCCCAAATGCCCATCAACTGGAGACTGGATAAAGAAAATGTGTTTTTTTAATAAAATGGAGTACTACTCAGCCATAAAAAATGAGAAATTAGAGACATTTATACCTAAGTGGATGCACATTGAGGCGATACTCTTAAGCGAAATAAATAGGACACACATGTATAAATACCAAATAGTTTCTCTGGTGTGAGAAACTGAAAGTGTAAATAAGGTCTAAATGTATAATAGGTAATGTGAAATAGGAAGAAAAGGGACAAAGGGGAAAGAAGCAGGAGGGCTAGGGGAAAGGATAGAAGGGAATGGGATTAATATGAAAAATGGAAAAATAGGAACAAAATCTTTGTAAATAGGGAGGAATGGAGGGGTTGAAGGGAGGGTTGGGCAAGGGTGAAAAATAAGAACTAAGAGAGGCTATGTAAAGGTGCAAATTTCCAATGATGAATGTCATTATATTGTATACCTAAAATGCACCAATGATTAGAATGAATAATTGATAATGTAAATTAGGAAGAAAAGGTCCAAAGGGGTAGGGGTAGTGAGAGGGGCAGGGGAAAGGAAAGAAGGGAAAGGAAAAATGATGAGAAATGGAAAAAATGAAAATAAAGTCTTTGTAAATAGGGAAGGGTGGAGGGCATGAAGGGAGGGCTAGGAATGGGGAAAAAATAAGAACCAAGATGCATTATGTAAAGGTACAATTCCTAATGAGAAATGTAATTGCATTGTATACCTACAATGTACCAGTAAAAGAATTTAATAAAAAAAATAAAAATAAAGAATATAGCCAGCATTCCTGGAGAAAATACTCATTGAAAAGCTGATATTTGCACATTGCAGTAAAGCATTTCTGATTGAGGAGACAGATAGTGAATAAGCAATTTTGGTGGGAATGGCATCTATTGTTTTTAAGGAGCAACCACAGCAAATTCAGAGTAGCTAAAAAAGCTTGGCAGGTGTATTGGGATTCTAAGGTCAAAGAGTCCATGGACACTGTTTTACATGACTGTTTCAAGCGTATAAGGTCATGGGCAGTCATTGTAGGGCTTTAACCAAAAAGACATGGAACCTTTGGAGCAAAGCTGGAAGGAACTCTAATTGAATTGTCCAATAATAAAGGAAAATATTCTGATAATTCTGATTGTGTATCACCCAAGATTTTTAACATGACATTTTAAAAGGACCTGAGCATTTAATAGCATTGCTTAACTTCATACATATTCTCAATTCAAAATCATTTACCTTTAACATTTTGAAAACATTATTTTCAATTGTTTTTATTTAATATGACCACTAACAAGTCATGAAATCAGTTTTCTTATAGATTATTTATTTATTCTGTCAGAAATTTCTTCCAGTTACATTTGTCATTGATATTTTCATATTTTACCATAACGTATCTAGGTACAATTTTTTATATGTTTACTTGATATCCAATGAGACTTCTGAAGCTGAAATTTGATATCTTCATTTTAACTCTACAGAATTCTTAATAATATGCTTTTCAATAACTTTACCTTGTTTCTGTCTGAGTTTCCTACATTTGGTTATTGATGGTGACTTTTTTATTCCACATATCACAGACCTTTCTCATGTACATTTTATCCCTTTAAGTAGGAAAAACTCAATCCTCTGCCCATGCTAGCTTTTTGTCTCGTTCGAATATTCCTGATTAAATTATTTTCATTTGACATTGTCTTTTATAGTCTTATTTCTGTCTTCTGACAGTGATGAGCTTTTCTTCACCCTCATGAAGACCAAGATGGCTTTAACCACACTGGCTTTCATTTTTTCACAGGCTCACAGACACCATTTTCATTTGTGTTTCAATCTGAATCGTTGAAAAATATGAACCATACAGGGATGGGACTAACCTCAATCCAATCAATGATGAAGCACAGAGTTCAGGAAATGGATGTGGGGTAAACTAGGAACTAATTGATCTTATCTGAAAATATGGCAGCGGGGGTCAGGTAGGAAATAATTGCATGTATTAATTCAGAACTGCTCCTATTGGTAAGGAACTTGAACATCCATAACTCAGTAGAAGTATTTATTATAGATCATGCTATAACTACAGTTACATATTAAAATATTGGAGACTAGAAGAAGAGACTGTTATTTCCTTTCTCCCTTTGAATGCATATTGACATGACTCAATTCATCTGATAGTTTAATCACCCAGTTTAATTAATCACCCGGTTTAATTAATCACCCAGTTTAATTAATAGTTTAATGCCTGATTTAGAAAATGTTTTACTTCTAAAATGCAGTGATTTTAATTTTTTTATTTCACTGATACAATCCATTTACAAAATACATGTTGGCTTACTTTAAATGTGGTAAAAAGTATTTTTGAATATGACTCCTCTAAAACACAAAACTACTTTTGGCATATTAATATTAAATCTAAATAAACACTACACAGTGTGAATTTGTTTTATTTCTTGCTCTTATAGAATATTGTCTTTAAAGCCCAAAACCTATTTTATGAACATGCACATTCTAGATTCAATACATTTGATTCTTTTTGAAAATGAAGCTGAAATTCGGAAACTGTACCTTAACAATGAGCTTTTTGTTAACTCTTTCCTTGTGACTTAATCTGCTACCTGATATCATTCTCATGCTGACAAGGTCTGAGCCATTATTAACAAGAACAACAAAAGCAAAATAAACCCATCAAAACATAGATTAAATCCTCAATCCCACATGCCATAAACCTAAATGTTGAAATCCCAAAATGACAAAATTCAGTCTTAAAATCCTGAAACATCAAAATCCAAAAATTTAAATTCTGGGTAAGAAGAATTTTAAAATTAAAAGAGACTGTGGTTTGTGTCTAGATGTGCCCCCAGAGAATCTCGCAGTCTGAGATGGAGCCTTTTTTTCAGAGGTGGCTGAATCTCGACTGTGTGACCTTGGAAGTGGTTCATGGTGCAGTGCTAGGCTCAAGGGGACTAGGATTAAGAGTGCGAGTGCTACCTGCCCTAAGTAGTCTGGGTAAGATAAAGAGGGCAGAAAGATCTTGTTTTGGTTTTCTTTTTGCCTTTGCTACCTTGTGTGTGCCACGTTGTCTCTCCTCTGCAATTCCTGTCTGCCATCCACCCTGCCTTGGAGCCAGCAGACTATGGACTGAAACCTCTACAAACTGTGAGCTAAATAAACCTTTGTCTTTTTAATTTGGGTTTCAGGTATTTTGTCCCAGCAATGAGAAACATAACTAACACAAAGGACATATATATATTTTTTAAATTTTTGAGAAACGTGAAAAAATAAGAGAATACATTATAGAACAATTAACATAATGAAGTAAGCAATAAAACTTTGACATTTTTTGCAAGCATATACATTCAGTTATACTAATGATGGCTACTCAGTAGCTTAATACCCAGTATTAAAATCGAACCCAGGGCCAGGGATTTAGCTTGGTGGCTCCTCTGCCTACCTTGCAAGCAGAAGGTCCCAAGTTCGATCCCTGGTACCAAAAAAAAAAATCAAACCCAGATGCCTCCTGCTAACATTGGCACTGTTACTGTCCTCCCATGACCCATGCCCACCATTGTTCCCAGCAAGGGGACACCATAGCCCTCGATGTGTTGCTGTTTAGAAAAATCCACCATATTCCATGTTCCTGGTTCTGCTACTCTCATTGGTGGCCACACAAGGGCTAAGCATCTTTATTCTTCTGTAGACCCTACACACTTGGGATACTAGAGTGCCCACTCCCCCATGTGGCACCCAGAAACTCAAGCCTCTCTAACCTGCTACCACATATAGCACACCCCAAACCATTGATTACAGCTGCAGAAATTGTGCAGGGCACCCCACGGTGGTCAACTGCAATCAAACCAACACAGCCTGCCAAAGGGACACCAGCCACAAGATACACCTTTACAGAAAAACATTTACTACAAAGGTGCTTCAAGCAATGAAATTACCATATGCTTACAGCTCAGTGTTGAGATACAACAAATATGGAAAAAAGGTAACATGATATCTTCAAAGGAAAACACTATCTCTAAGGAAAAAGAGACCACAAAGGAAAACATATTAACAAAATGACAAATAAAAAGTTCAAAAGAATGACTAAGGTAAATCAATGAAATTCAAAAGAATACAGATAGTTTAAAAATAAGATAAAAATGTATGACAATGCTTAGAAATTTAGGTAAAACAGAGATTATGGAAAAGGAATCAATTGTCATAGAAATAAAGAATAAAGAAATAAAGTTAATTCAAAATACAGTGCAAAGCTTCAAGAATAGACTATAGAAAAGAGACAAAAGTGTATTTGAACTTGACAGATTTTGAAATATCCAAGTTAGACTATAAAAAAAATAGAAAAGAAGAAAAAGGAAAAAAAGACAAAAAATAAAGAAAAAGAAACTGAATGCAGATAGCTTTTTAAAATTTACAGGAACTTGTTAAACAAATAAATGTTTGAAGTTTTAGAATTTCAGGATATGAACAAAAGGAAAAGTTGTAGAGAACATATTCAATAAAATAATACCTGAAAATTTCTCATGTCTTGGAAACTATACAGACAACCAGTGGTAGGAGGCCCACTGCACACAGAAATACACATAAACAGAAATGATTCAATGCTTCTTTTCATTAGTATATCATAGTTAATCTGATAAATTTTCAAGATAAAGAGAGAATTCTAAAAACAGCAATAGAAACTCAACAAGTTACATTTAAAGAAATCGCATTAAAATAACATTAGATTTTAGATTTCTCAGCAGAAACCTTATAAGTAGGGAAGGAATTTTTCTTAGACAAAAACTGTTCTTAAAAAACTCCCAATCAACTATACTCTATCAACCAAAGTTAAACTTTAAAAATATAGGAGAAACAAAAACATCTCAAAGAAAGTAAAAAATAGGAATTCTTCAGCACCAGATTTTCTTGCAAAATATGCACAACAGTCCTATATCTAAAAGGAAAAGAAGACCTTCAGATAAACGTTGAAAGTATAAAACCCATTAAAATAGCAATTAATCACAAGAGGAAAACAAAAGAATCAAATCAAAACTGTGAAACATTAAAGCACAAATGTAAACAAGAGGAAGAAAAGTAAAAAATATATTCAAATCAAAGAGAAGAAAATGAACAACGTGACAAGTCTAAGTTTTATCAGTAGTAACATTTAATATAGATTTGCATGGATTATATCTAGATGTTTCCCCAAAACCTGATGCACTTATAAGTAGGGCTTGTGGGAGTGACTGGATTATGGGTGTGTGATACTGGATCATGGGTATTCTACTGACTGAATTAGCATATTTCTAGGTATGGATGATGGATTACTAAAGAGGGAAGATCCACCCTGAATGTCGGTAGCACTGACCAATAGGCTTATAACTTGGATGGAATAAAAAGGGAAAGGAAGAGAAAGTCTTGCTGTTCCTGTGTGCCATACCATAGACTGTTTCTCCTCTGCCATACCCCTCTGCCATGCCAACCTGCCTTGGAGCCAGTTGCTAAGGGACTGAAACCTCTACAAAATGTGAGACAACATAAACCTTTCCTCCTTCAATTTGTGGGTGTCAGGTATTTTGTCCTAGCAATGGAAAAGTAACTAAGATAGAGAAGACAGAGGTGGACTAAATTCCCCAACTGAAAGATACAGAAGACCCATCAAGGAAAGTTGCCTACAAGAAAATAATTTCATACTGGCTAAGTGTAAAATGATTGAAAAATGTTGCCCACAAAAATGGAAACTAAAACTGAGAAGGAGTAATTAGATCAGACAAAATATCTTTAATGTCAAAAACTATGAAAAGAATCAAAGAACTTCAATACGTAGTGGTCAAGGATTGATTCCAAATATAAATATAAAGCAAAGAAGATTTTATATATATATATGTGTGTGTATATATATATGTATATATATGTGTATATATATATACATACATATATGGATAGAGTCTAGTACAATAACAGTGGGACACTTCAACACACTTTCATTGATATATGAATCACACGGACAATAAGCTATACTAAACTAAACTAAAATGAACATCATTGTTAACCTCTACTTTACCAGTAGTGGCAAATATATGGTACACTTTATATGTTTTTCTTTTAAGATAAAAGATGCTAACATATGAGTTGATTTTACTAAACTAAAATCTCAGTACTCACTTTTAATTGCAGTGTTTGCAGTTTGAGATAAATAAATTGATTTTGGGTTGTAGTTTGGGTACTTGTCTCTAAAAGGTTTGCCATCACTGCATGATACTCAATGGACCTAACAGATATTCAAAAAAAATTTCATACAATAACTACAGCTATACACTATTTTAATCAACACATCAACCGTATTCTGTTACATGTTAGGTCACAAAACAAATCTCAGCAAATTCAAAATAGTAAAATCATGTCACTTACCATTTTTGATCATAATGGAATAAAATTAAAATTCAATAGCGAAAGAAACTTAAAAGATTATAAAATTACACGAAAAAAAAGGGTAGGTGATTGAAGAAATAAAAATGTAAATTAAAGTTTCCTCACATACAGTGGAAACATAAAATACCGAAACTTTTAGGATATAGCAAAAGAGAAACTAAGAGTGAATTTTACAGCAATTAGGACCTAATAAAATAATGGGATTTTAATTAAACTTACAATGCATCTAATGGACCAAGAAAAGAAAATATAAGTCAGTTCCCAAAACTGTGAGGACACAAATAATCATACATTTGGCCTCGTTCCATTCTTTCCTCCTTAAGAGAGAATCACTGAGCAGCTCAGTCATGAATTGCTTTAATCCAGAACTTACCTCTTACTCTTGAACATTTCCTAAAGTCACCCAATACTTTGGGATAAAGCCCTATTTTATTCACATGACCAGTTGCCCATAGTGTGGATTTTCCCCGTAGGCAATGAGTAACAAACACAAACTTGTTCTTTACAGTGTGTTTTTGGTGCTCTTTGGTAGAAGGGCATTGACAACCTGAACCAGTGTTTCAGGCACTCCTTATTCTGCATACAGTGAACTTTCAGCCTTTTGAGCAAAGAAAAACTTCTGTGTCACTAATGTAAGTTTCTGAAAATCAGTTGCCAAAAGAATGGTCACATTTTCAATAGGTTCAGAGGATAAAGAGTAACAAGAACCTAATTATGTAGTTTTATTCTTAGGTTTTTATATTCTTCTCAGTTGATGCTCAAAAAAAAAAAAATCTTTGAAAAAATTTGAGTTTTCCTAGGTCATGGAATACTGTCTTAATCATTCTTTCTTTTGCCACATTATCTGACATATTGTCTATCATGTGATGTTAAATAAATTTCAGTGGGGAGAGATTATGGGACAAATATGTAGTGTGTTGGCAATCCTTCTTCTGAATCAAAATTCCAAGAGTTGGCTGTCATTCAGGATGGTTTTGTGGATGTTGCTTTTCTTATTTTAAGAATATTTTTGTTGCTTTTCTTCATCATGCTTCTTTCCATCCATTGCAATAGTGCCACTCACTCTCCCTGGTATTACCAGAGCTGCAGAGTGCTATGCAAGCTAAGTTATATATTGTAACAAGAGCAACAATACACATGCGTAAGCTCTTCCTTCAAATTGCAATATTCATTTTAACCTGGTTACTTTTATTCAGTGAATTGCTGAAGTCTAGCATGAATCCTGGCTGGTGTCTAATGGGTAAACTGATTGCCAGAGACAGTACGAAAAGGGAGTCCAAACAGTGATAGCACAAGATAGACCACCAAATGGAAAAAAAAGAGCAGTTTAATGAAAGAATACTTTAGTCTCATTTAGGATTTGAAATGAAAAAATATGTGATTAATCCAACAAGACAATGAATAGAAATACTAGAAACATCAAAGCATATACTCTAAACCACAGGTTGAAAGTGCAGCACGTAACATCTAGAGAAACACGAAGTATGGATAGGAAACTTTGGGAGCTGTTGCAGGTGAGAGAAAATAAAGTCTGTCAAGAAACACGGTTGTATTTTGTTGCTGTTAATAAAGCAAAAATGCAATGACTCGACAGCTCTCATTACTCTCAAATTCCATAGAACCCATACAAACGGAAGGAAGTGCAATCTTAAATCTGGTCTGAAAAACCCTCAAACGACATATTTAATACAATCTCCTGTGGAATTTGCTACAGTGTCTGATGGGTTTCAGTGCTCACAGTAGCCTATGCCCAAACCATTCTTTGGGCCAAGAAGTAGAATCACTGATTATTTGGAGTTGAGGCGACATCTACACGTGAAACTTAACAGTTGGTCCCATTCCCTTTAAACCACAAGAACTGGGAAAGAAAAGGTTTTTTTTCTTTCTTCCTTAAGGAGAATCATGTTTTATTTCTAGAAGAAAGATGAATACTTTGGTTAAAAATTTAAAACACTATCCACTGCGTGTGATCAAGAATCTAAGTCCAAAATGTGCATACACACACACACACACACACACACACATATATTTCATATAGTCATGTATATTTATTTTGATCATATATATCTTATATAACTCCAGTATTTACTTAATATTTATGAATGCTTTTATATCTCTATATGTGTATACATGTACATAAAGTAAGTGTATAACAGTTTTCAACTAGTTTAATGTTTAAAGAGAATCTTTTGTTAAGCATCTGATGAGTGGTTATGGTTCAGTTTTGTTTTAAGCCTTCAGCTTTGCTATCAGCATGGCCCACAAAGGCAAGTGTGAGAGAGCTGATTTGCTGGAGCAGTAGCTCTATCAATGTAATTTTACCCTTTTAGATTTTGGTCTGAGGCTTTGCAGTAAATTTCACACACACACACACACACACACACACACAAATAAATGAGTGATTTTATTTCTGGGTTTTATGGGAGAAAAACAGAAAACTGAAACAGTTGTACAAATTTTCCTAGGATGGGCTGAGGATTTAGCTCAGTGTCTCCGCACCTGTCTCACAAGTGCAGGGCCCTGTGTCCCATCTCCACTACCGCCAAAAAAAAAAAAAAAAAAATTCCCAGGAATGCAGAAATCAATGGTATGTATCAATATTCTTTTCACTGGAAGTCTAGCAATGTAGGTTTTTCCATTAAATCCTGAATTTAAATAAAAAACAAGAGAGTACTTTAAAGTGTTGGCAGTGTGGATATTAGGAATTTTCAAAATGAAGTTTTAACATTTTTCATTGCAAAAATTTAGGTTAGAAATTAGAAAGCTCAGAATGTAGCTTGTTTGTTTATAGTAAGTGTTATAGATCCATTATTTGGCACTTGCTGTGTTTGATAAACATTAATCTAATTAAGAATTATTAAAAGACTAGTTTCAAGCTCTGAATGTTTACTTGGATTAGAAAGTTCAGTGTTTTAAATCATCTGTACAGAATAAGATGCCAATTTATTGCTGGTAGAAAAGGGATATGCAGAACAAAAAAGGAAGAAGATTTACAAAGAAGTCAGCAAGTAATGGGAAGGCATAAAATGAAATTTTCTCATTCTGCCACTCAGCTTACACTGTTAATTGCTCTCAATTTTTCATCTCTTAAATAAAATTGTTGATTTGTTGAAGCCCTATCTTAACTACTTATCAGTTGTATGTAAAAGACACAACATAAAACATTTTTGCACCTCACTTTTTAAAATTCTGTAACCTTGAAATAAATATTTCTACTTCACAAGTTGTGGTGACAATTAAATAACACCTTCTATATGAAAAGCATTTTGGAACAAAAAATATCATATGGAGATCTAGCTCTCTTGTTAGAGAATATAATCAGGTATTTTCCATTCTGAAAAGTCTACTTTGACTTCAAGGTTGTTCAAAAACTCTGTGTATTTTCATATTTCCTTGACTGGGATAGATTGAAATAAACATTTGGAATCTTGCTGTACTTTTTTTTTTGTATCAGGGATTGAACTCGGGACCTTGTGCTTGCGAGGCAGGTGGCGGAACCACTGAGCTAAATCCCCGGCCCTACATTTGGAATCTTTTAGAAGAACTCTTGAAGAATAAAAACACAGGATATCATATGCTTGAGAAGTAGGAGCTCCATGCATCTTGTAGAATGTCAGAGTCCAAGCACTCAAGTTTACAGGTCTTAGGAGATGTGAGGAAGCAGTAGAAAAGAGGTATAATTCTCAGGGCTATAAATTGAGTAGCTTAGGAGTTCCAGAAAACACAGAAAAACAATCAGGCAGGGGAGGTCAAATGAATCAATGTGATTGTAAATTTCCTCTAGAAGTACTTGAAGAAGTCTGACAAAATTTTTTATATGTTTACTTTATGTATATTGTACACACACACACACATTCATATTGGCTGGTAGAAGTTAAAAACATGAAATGATGATAAAATCACACTTTAGTTAAAAAAAAACAAAAAAATCCAATTCAGGACATCAGGTTACATCAAACTTGAAAGAATAAAAGAAAGATAAAGCTGCTCTGTGACAGAGAGGCTAAGGAAACTGTCTTCTACTAGATTTCTTCAGTTGGAGGGTTGAAGATCAGCTCTCAACACCACTTCCATTTTAAGTAATGTGGCAGATGATCTGAATTCTTTCCACCAGTCTCTCCTCTGCCCAAGAGGACGTGTGCATATATATTATGACATATATATTACATACATATGATCTCTGTGAAGAGCACATGAGGCAATGAATGTAGTAGTGTGCTTACATAAGGGAACCTACAAATAAGAATGTATTTCCTCATATATGTATGTTTTTAGCATAAACTATTTGTATGTAAATTATAGAAGAGACATACCAAATAAGAAATTTTCAAAGTGAACTGAAAAGCAATTGTTAGAAAACTCTAAAGCCAATGACTCATTGTTGATTAATCTTAAAAGAAGCCTACTCTTTTATTCTTATGTCAACATTTCTTACCAAATTACGTTTAATTTGTACCAACTGACCATGCTTGCTTATGATTGTATCACTTTTCCTATGAATCAAGGCACAACTATCCAATTTGCATACATTCCTGGTCAGCTATTTTCATCTCATAGAGTTTTAAATACCTTATTTCGGCTCTGAATGGATATTTATTATTCTAATTCCATTAAAAGCAGGAAATGAAGAGTTAGCAAATGTCTTTTCTTTTTATACTAAACCTTTAGAGGATAGAGAAGGAGTCATATACCTTCTGATAAGGGAAATGTTCCGTAAGTTCCCTATGGAGGACGTGCCCCTGAGATGGAGAAGCTGGTGTGAACTGTGTTCCATCTTCCTACGCCAGGCCTCTGCCCTGTGTGTGCTCTTGTACTGAAGGCACTGTTTTCCTGAACTTCAAGTTTGTGGCAACAAGTAATTACAAGAGCAGGCCTCACTTAGGATTCAAGAAAGCCCAATCCTTCAGCTTTCAGAGGAAAATTAACAAGCCACAGCTGTCAATGAGGCTCAGTATAAAAGTCTGAAACACATTCTAGCAATTCTTCTTTCTCTAGATGTTTTGAGACTGTGAGACCCAATAAAATACTGCATGGATAGACGTTTCATAAATACAATTTAGCCAGGTGATTCTACAGTCATTTTAATATCTTAGGTGCTGAGCCCTCAGGGGAGGCCATTCCTAAAGATGGGCTCCTGGTCGCTGACCTCTCAACTTCTCTCTGTGAACAGGTCTTGTTTACTGCATTTGAGAATCTAGCAGAAGGAGGATGTAGAGCCAGTCAGAGACAAAAGAAAGACATGGAGACAGACATTGGAGCACAGGAAATCCATTCAACCAGCATAGACTGCTGCCTCTCCTGCTGCACCAGCATGCAGAGGAGCATGAGAGACCTGAGCCTGGAGACTCGGTGGGAGTGGGTCCAACTGCATGGGTCACCAGTGGTTCTTCAGCTCTTGGTATCTCTGGCCTAAGTTTCAGGGTCTCTACAGTTGCAAATCTGAAACACATCTGCAAAGCGCAGCTCATTTCTGATGATCTCAGCCCTTTGTCCTAGGTGCTCTCCTGCCTTCCTGTGAAGAGACTGTGACTATTAGGCTTAACTGTCCCTGACTGGCTCCAGACCTGTCTACCAGGTGTGTCTGGGTGGGTCGTGGCTGTGTGACAGTGGGTCCTTAGCTGGTCCCTGGCCGCTTGCTCTCTGGCGCTGGTCTCCTGCTCTGCTTTCTGGCCTTTTTGAACCAAGCATCTTGGCTCCACTTCACCCATTAGCTCCAGTGTCACTACCTCTGAGCCAGCCAGCCAGGGACTGGAGCCTGAGTCCCGTGTCCAAAGAGCCCCTTGCTTTTTAAGTTGTGGGTTTCAGCTACTTGGTTCCAGCAAAAGGACCAATGGCATTTTCTCCCCAAACTAGGTTTTCTTCAGGTAACAGAAATAAAAATGAGACAGAATTCAAAGCTAAGCGAAAAAAAACCTGGCACCCAGCCCAGTCCCGTTCTTACACCGGAGTGGCCTCACTGTCTGTCCACTTACCGTTGGGGAAGTGCTACAAGTGCCAGTTTCTGCTTAGAAGCAGGAAGCCAGAGAGAAGAGATTAGCCATTGAAATGTGGCTGCAACTGTAAAAGTCCTTGGACAACGCCACACACGCACACACAATGGCCTATTTTAACACTTTGAGCAGGCTACAGTCAACCTGCCTTATCTTGGTTTCAATTTATGCTGTTTCAGTTGCCCCAACTGCAAATCCAAACTATCAAATGGAAAATTCCAGAAAGAAACAATTTATAAATTTTCAAATTGTCAAATCCTGCCTTTGTTCAACATATCCAGCACTACCTTCCATTAGTCACTCAATGGCTATCTTTGTCATGGGAAGGCAAGGCAGGGCTTGTGTCTAACACCCTTATTTTGCTTTATACTGGCTCCAAAGCTCAAGAGTGGAGATTTTGGTAATGCAGATATGTCAAAGAGAAGCTCATAAATGCTTACTTTGAATGAAAACGTCAACATTTTGTTCTGTATGAGAAAAGAAGGAGAAATAAAAGTCTGATGAGTTTGCTAAGATCTGCAGTAAGAATAAATTCTCTCTCCTATTATGAAAAATGGAAAAGAAACTTGCTTAGCTGGTGTGCGTTAAACTGCATATTTTTGGCCACAGTGATTGGTGATAAGTGCATCATTAAGAACAGGGCATTAAGGGCCGGGGATTTAGCTCAGTGGTTCTGGTGCCTGCCTTACAAGCCCAAGGTCCTGAGGTCAATCCCCAATACCAAAAAAAGAAAAAGAACAGGGCATTAAATCTGCATGTGTATGTTGGGGAAAAGGTACATGTAAAGTTTGCAGCTATCCACCATTTCAGGGATTCATTGAGGGCCTTGGAAAATATCTCCCTCAGATAAGAGGACTACCATGGTTATTGAAGAAACATGCGCAGTTTGAGTAACCTGAGAATTGTGCTCGTTTAAGACAATGCTAGACAATTGGAAGCCCACTCTGAACGACCGACAGTGCAGATACCTATGCTCAAACACGGTTAACATGCACATCCTGCATTTTCACACTAGCTTCTCTTCTCTCTTCCTTCTTTTCCTTCTACTTGGTCTTTTATTCTATGTGCCAAAGTCTCAGACCACATTCCTCTTGTCTTCCTGCTCGCCCTCTCATCTATGGCCTCTGGGTCCAGTAGTTGACTATAGGCTTTTTATTTATTATTTATTTATTTTTAAATGGCTGGTGGTTTGCTGGGACATGGGATATGGCAAATGATACGTTTTATCAAGTATATTTTTCTACCTCATTCTGTCTCTTTCATCCTTTTAAATCTCTGTTAAATGTTAGAACTTGGATTGTTTACTTAGAGATCACAAAACCTATTTCCAATGTTTTTTACTCTTTCATTCTTTTTATGTTTTACTTTATATATTTTACAGATTCAGTTTTAAGTTACCTGATTTTTCCTCTAGTCTACCTAATCTGCTAATGAGTTCATCTTAGTCATCTAATTGTTTTTTATATATAATCTTTGATTATATATTTTATTTCACTATATAGCTTCATTTATTTTCTTGTTACTTCTTTGCTGATTGTACCTATCGGAAAATATGTTGTACACTTTTCCAGCTGGATCCTTTAGAAGTTTTATTATAATTTTATCATACCTCAGTATTCCAACATTTTGTTTAATTTTAGATCTAGTTTTTGAATCTATGAGGAACATTGCTATAAGAAAATAATAGATAAAGAAGTAAACCTATTTAACAGCTAAAAAAGACATCTCTTCTTTAATCATGTCCCTGCAGTTGAGCACAGAGTCAATTTGATTTGGACTTGAACTTGATTTGGTTTTGGGTATTGTTGCAGCCTTAAAAATAGGACTGGATATTTTTTTTAGGAAGGATTATAAACTGAGCCCTAGAAAACTTCTGTCAAAATGCACCTCAAAATGGAGAAATGGTGACTGAAACCCGTATGGGTCCTAGTTTAGGCTGGGGCACCCTGCCTAGTGAAGAATAATATTCTTTACTGGTACAAGGCACCAAAGTAAGACACAGAATCATTTGAGGAAATCACTTCATGGTTCACCTCCCTGCCATGTGGCCCTCACAAGTTTTCATGGGTCCAAGGCCTATACTCTTCTGGTTCAAAGACATATGAGGACTACCACTGCCCCATTTATGCAATATCCAATATCGATTGGTTTCATGGTTCATTTGTGTCAGTAATTTTTTCATAAGTGTGTCATGCAGTTTTGATTTTTTGGAAAACATATTTTTCCCCTATATAATTACAAAGACATGTGAGATTAAAAACGAAAGTCCTACAGACTCCTAATTTTGCTACTTCTGAAATATTCCAAACTCAATGTACTCCTAAGTTTTGTGCAAAATTTTTTCTCTAATTTTTCATAATTTTTCAAAGGTTTATATCAATCTAGCCCTATTCCATGAAAACCACTACCAGCACATTTTTTGCAAAATAAATGTTTTTATGTAAGTATTATAGAAAATCATAATATTGAAAGTTATGTCAGTAATATTTCTTGAATGATTTATATCCTTAGAACCAAAGTTTTGAATTAAAATATGTATTTTAAGTATTTTTTAAGTAGAACTTAAAGACTATGCAAAAAGTGACCTTGGAACAGGGTCGCAGTAAAAGAGAATAAGGATGCTGTTATTTATAAAGCTCAAGGTCAAGCTGAGTGACAAAAAGTATTAAAATTCTCTGGTAACAATAGTATCACCAGATTTAAAAGTAAAAAATATTGAAATGTCACTCTGAGTTCTGAGTAGACTAGAGCTAAAATCCTGTGATAAATTGCTCTAAAATTTAATTTTATTTCATTTAAACAAAAAAGAAACCTGTTCTTTAAAAATATAATTAAGAAGCTTGAAAAGACAATCTATAGACTGAGAGAAAATAGTTGAATATCATATTTGATATAGTAATTATTTGCAAAATATTTAATTTATCGACACTTGATAATAAGACAATACAGAAAACAAAAGAAAGAAAGGAGCAAAAGGGTCTTTAACTACACTTTACCAAGTATATTAGTCATTTTCCCATTCCTGGTAGACAATACTGACTCTGGTAACTTAAAGGAGAAGATGCTTAAATTGGCTAACAGGTTTGAAAGATTCAAGCCACTGTTCACTGGCCCCAAGGTAGAAACATGGGATCTGACAATTAGAGCCTAAGAGCATTTCCACAGAGAAGAGACCAGGTCCATACATTGTATGCAAGATCATCCCACCAGGACCCAAACCAGCATAACCAAAGCAGATTTTACTAATTCCATAAGTGACTCCTAAACCAATCATTTTAACACAATTAAACTTACCACAATTTTTTACCCCTTGTCAACTTGACATTCAAATATATATCCTTAAAAGACCCTTAATCTCCAAATAAACACAACAAGATGATAATCCCTACTAATAAGTTACCAATATCCTTCATACAACCCAGAATGCATCAGTGCCTTCTCCAAGCCTCAACAGTTCCAGAATTTTTCAAAAGCCCAAGCCTAAATCTCTTCTGAGACTGTAGGCAAACTCTTAGCTGTGAATAGATATAAAAATCACAAGTACATTGCATAATCCCAAGGTACAATGGGACAGAGTAAAAATTTTCATTCCAAAATGGAAGAATATGAGGACAGAAAAAGCAAGACCAACCTTGACAAGGAAAACATGAAATTCTGTAGCATTCATGGCAGAGGGAATGGGTGGTTCCACCCTTTCAGCCTTGCAGGTTGCGGCTCATCTGGCCTGTTCTTGGGCTGCCTCTGCTCTTAGCCTGTGGTATTCCTCAGAAGACTTTCCACATGCCTAGCTTCTTCAACTTTCTGATGCCTGGACTGCAGCTTTGGCTTAATTCACAAAGATTCACAAACTGTCCTATCAGGGGCTTCTTGCATGATTTCAATGCCTTCTTTTGAAATATTGGTAGAAGCCCCTTTGATCCCACAACTCTTGTAATGTGCATCCCAGTAAAAACAGCATCAAGATTTGCTATTACCAGAGGCTCTAACCAACAGGTTCTGAGTGCCTGGATGGCAGAACACAATGAAATGAATCCTGGGAAAACAAATTCCTAATTGCCCCTTCTAAATCAAGAGTCTCAGAGAATCTCTTCTCAAATGAAAGGTTGACACTTCTGTACCCTTGAGCGTGCTATTGCTAAGATCTTGTTAAATCTTGAGATGCTCTCAAGCCTTCTTTCATCTTGTTCTTCTACAAAGTACTAATTTTATTTTTAATGATGATAATCTCTTCAGCAAACACAACTTTTTGATCACAACTTTACAAATGATATCTTCTGGACAAAAATATAAGTGTTTTACATATTTATACTCTGTTTTTATCCTCAATTTTCTTTATAAGTTGGGCTAAGAACAGTCAGCAGTTCCCAGGGTCACAGCTTGAATGTAGGTCTTCCTTGAAATTCCCTCTGCCAAATTAGTCCACCATTCTAAATTTTAAGTTTCCAGAAAAGTTTCAATACATGGAGGAAATGTAAGCAAATATTTTTGTCCAAGTGTAAAACACATGGCCTCTAGTGCAATTGCAAATGAACTCCTCATTGTCAAATGAAACCTCCTGAACCTAGCCTCTACTTATCAGCATCTGATCTTCTGGCTCACACCAGAATCACCCACTAAACTCTGATTATGGCATGCTATGGACTTTCAAAACTGCATCTCTAAACCTTTCCAGACACCTCCCACAAGCCAGTTCCAAAGGTTTCTGAACCCCATGGTCAAGAATAGTCACAGTCATGACTCCACTCTTGGTACCAGTTTTAAGTATTGGACAGCTTTCTCAATGATTAGACATGAAACATGACAACTACAACTTAAAGGAGGTTAGCACAAGGGAAAAATGTAGGAATTTTTTTTTTTTTTTTTTTTTTTTTTGCCAAAATACAGCAAGCATGACTTCTAATCCAGTGGGCAATGAGGTGCTTATTTCCATCTGAAATGTACTGAGCCTGGCCTTTACTGTCTGCATTCTATAAGCATTCTGGTCTTCTGAGCTTTGACTAGAATTTCTCATAATGTTCTGCTTACAACATTCTAGGACTTCCCTATCCTTAACAAGACTTCCAAAGCATGTGGTAGGGTTCAGTCACAGGAATGACTCCGCCCCACTTTTCTTGGTACTTTCTCATCATTGGGACACAATATTTTAAATGTAAAAATTAAAACAAGAAAAGTTTTGTTTGTCCCATTATTTCAGTGATTTCAGTCCATAATTGGCTGGCTATAAGGCCAGAAGTAAGGTGGAAGGGCATGGTAGAGGAAAGTTAATCAGTTTCCAGTCCTGAGAAGCAGAGCAGAAGAACAATGTCAGAGCAAAAGACACCAGAAACAATATGTAGATGCAATGCCATGCCTCCTTGACCCACCCAGAGACATCAAGAACTGTGCTTTACTAATTCCCTAGGTGGCTACTGAGTGAATTGTGTTAAATACAAATGGGTTTAACTACCACACTAACAGTTTTTTGCTAGGTTGGCAAAGGTTTTGTAGGTGACAAAGTATCTCAGAGGCAAGTATTCAAAATATGATGTGAAGGAATGTTCAGAGCAGCTTAGAGTGTAATAGCCACCAACTGGTAACAAGTCAAATCCATATTTACACATGAATTTATAATTAGATTACTTTATATCTCTGAGGGAAAACCACTCAGAAAGAATAATTAAAATTGATGAAATATTGGTAGAGACAAGAACATCATTCAATATCTCTGAAGTGGAGACCAGATTAATAGGACATATAGTGAATAAATCTTTTATATACATATGTGTGTGTGTGTATGTGTGTGTGTGTTACAAGATGCAAGCTAATCTACTTCGAACATATACAAATCAGTGGTTGCCTAGAAAATAATGAGAGCAGATGATGTGTTAAGTTGTACCTGTTATGTTCAGTAAGTGATTCTAGCATTTGCTTTGAGAAAATAAATGGATGAATAAAGAACTACTGCAAAAGAAGTCCTTGGAAATTTTAGAAGGTCTATTAGAGACTTTTTGACTTCTTATCATTTTTCTTTTTTGGATGGTGCTTTTTGTCATGTATTTCAGAAATACCTAACAGAAGCTCATAACAAATTTTTCTATATTTCATTTTAGAAATTTCATAAATATGGTCCATTTTAATTCAACATTTTATGTTACATTAGAAATAGAGTCAAATCCTTTCACATATGGTGAAAGGATAATGATTTAGATCTAAATTGCCCCCTAAAAGTCTAATGTGTTCAGAGGTGGTGCTCTTGTAAAGTGATTGAGTGAGGATGCTATACTCTTCAGTTGATTAATAGATACATTGATGAATTCATAGCTGAATGTGCTGTTGAAAGGTGGAACATCATAGAAAGAAGAGTGACTATGAAGGGTATATTCCCCCTCCTTCCTACCTTCAATGAGCAGTATTCTTTCACCTATGCACTCCCACCTTCACATTTCCACCTTAGAGCCAGCTGAACATGCATAGACTGAACAATATTAAATAATAAGCCCAAACAAACCTGTCCTCTAAGTTTCTGGTGTCCAGAATTTTGTCCTAGTTATGGGAAACTGACTAATACATATGTATGGTGGTTAAGCTTTAGCTGTGTCAATGTGATTTGTTTGAGGGCCTCTTGAGTAATTAATAGAGCACACTTCTTGGTTTGTGGTAGGGCATTGAGGCTTGACCTTGAGGTCTATATCTAGTCTCTGACTTTTCCTTTCTGGCACTGTTCTCCTGCTCTGCTTCCCAGATACTGCGAACTGAGTACCTTTGCTCTATCACACCCTTCTACTGTCATGCTGCTGCCTTAGAACCAGCTACCCATTGACTGAATCCCCTGTAACCATGAGCCAAATTAAACCTCTTGTTTCTTAAGTTGTGAGTGTTGGATATTTTGTTTAGCTCTTACTATCAATGTTAGTACTGCATACTTCTCCTTTCAACCAGAGTAAATACTGTACAAATCTCCTCATAATAGTTGTTAATATTGTTCAACTAAAGACCATTAGGAGTCCATCTACTTGAATTAAATTTGACTTGCTGACTCACCATGATAAGAAAGACTATCTTTAGTGGGGACCATTAGCTGTCTTTCAAAGAGGGACAGAAAGTTTGTACATAAAACCTAGGTATGTTTTACTCACTTTTTATGATGATTTAAAGAAGAAGGGCATTGATTTGAAATGAATGCTGTCAGAAATGATTATTTTAGAAATTCTTATTAGATGATAAGAAAAATTGGAGTCAGGCTAAACCTGGGATTGGAAAAGGAGCAGAATTACATTATTGAGGACAGAATAACCATTTTTGGAGCTTCATATTAATACTTTTGTCCATATTCAGAACCACTTATAGAATGGCTTTGCTTGTATCTGATCCCAGAGGATCAGATCTTTGAGGCTGATATTCTGTGAATTGTGGCTGTTCGGCTGGAGTACATTGCTGACTGAGAATTTCAAGTCAGCCCCTGCCTGTGAGGGACCTCTTACTCCTCCTCCCCCTCACTAATATGGCCTTAAATTATTTGGAACTGTGTTTTCTTTTTTCTTTTTTTCTCTCTCTCATTACTTTTTCTTATACCTTCCTTTCTCTCACTGCCATGCTGGTCTTGCATAGTTCACATGTTTACAATAAATATTTTGGGGTTCATTAGACATTCTGAATAAGATGCTTTTCTCCAAGATCATCTCAAAATTTCCTCCTCAGTTTAAAGTTCTCAGGTTTGAAATAAGTTCCTGCAGAGGACCTAAGAGTCATTCTTACAACACAACTGCATTTCATCTTTTTAGAAGTATTTATATGCCATTGAAATTTCCTTGTGCATTAATTTATGGAATGCTGTTCTTTCCCCAATTTAGAGAGAAGGCAATCAGTTCTTAGCTTCATGTCTACAATAGCACTGTCACTCTGCATTCAGTCAAACACTGGTAAATACTTGTTGAACCATTGCTTGTAATTCCCTAGGGTAGATCCTGCATTATTCTGTTTAGAATGCACATTTGAACATACAAGTCAGACAGGTATGAATTTTTTTATTCATTAAGTTTATTGGTACATCTTAGGTATACAATACGGTGACATTCATCATTGGGAATTTGTACTTTTACATGATGTGTCTTAGTTCTTATTTTTTCCCCATCCCCCTGCCCTCCCTTCAACCACTCCACCCCTCCCTATTTACAAAGACTTAGTTTACATTTTTTCCTTCTCTTATATTTATTCCTTTCCCTTCTTTGCTTTTCCCTATGCCTCCCACTTCCCCTTTGGCATTTTCTTCCTATTTCACATTATTTATTATATGTTTTGATCTTTATTTACACTTTCAGTTTCTCAATCCAGAGAAACTATTCAGTACTTACATATGTGTGTCCTATTTATTTCATTTGAGTATGGCCTCAAAGTACATCAATTTAGCTATAGATGTCTCTAGTTTCTCATTCTTTATGGCTGAGTAGTACTTCATTTTATAAAAAAAACAGATCTTCTTTATCTAGTCTCCAGTTGATGGGCAATTGTGCTGTTTGTAAGTTTTAGCTATTACGAACTGTGCCACTATAAACATGGGTGCACATATATCGCTGTGGTATGATTCCTTTAATTTGTGGGGGAAGTTATCCAGCAGAGGAATAGCTGGGTCGAATGGGACCTCTAGCCCTAGATCTTTGAGGTATCTCCATACTGATTTCCACAGTGGTTGCACCAGTCTGCACTCCCACCAGCAATGGAGAAGGGCTCCTTTTACCTCACTGCCCACCAGCCTTTGTTATTGGTTGGTTTCTTTTATTAAGTATAAATGAAAACAAATAATTTATTTAAATGACTGATAAACTTTGTGTAGCTTAGGTGACACTGAAATCAGTAGTACTTTACTTTTGGTATTTATTGATTGTCAAGTGGATCTGTATTAGTTCACTTTTAATTACTATAAAATATTCAAAAGCAGGCTACTTTATTAGGTTTCGTTTGGCTCACAGTTCTAGATTTATAAAATCTTGGGGCTGGTATGGTGAGGGGCTTGTTGGCAGAGTCAAAGTAGGGCTTAGAGCATCACGTGGCAGGAGATAGGGAGATAGATTCGTGTGAGTTTGTCTGCTTTCTTACCCTTTCTTCATAAAGACATCAAAATTCAATCTGTCCTAATCTTACATAATCATTTCTCAAAGACCCTACCTTTAAAGGCTATTGTTCAGTTAAGTTTCCACCTTTTTAATACCTCATCATGGGGATTAAATTTCAATGTATGAAGCCTTGAGGTAAAACTAAAGAAGGACTGTTTGCTGGCTTTTATTAGATATCAGTCTGATACTTAGGAATACCGTAAATAGTTTCTATGCTTGTATGTTTATTCCAGCTTTCAAAGGTGATATTCAATGACTTTTACTTTTGTTTTCCTAAACCTTTGGATGTTGCCTACAGAGTCTTATGCACTCATTAAATTAAGTTAAATAATTGGAAAGCTAAGACCAATAGAGTGAATACCATAATATATTGATGCCAGATGTTTAGATTTATTCTATTATATAGTGTTATTTTTATACACAATCTTACCTCCAATCTGATAAATCACTTTCCTGTATTTGACTAATAATAGGAATCTTTTAATAGTAATATAGCAGCTGAGTTGCAAAACACATTTGTAGAAAACATCCTGAAAGTAATTTAGACAAAAGAATGTGTATTCTCTAAAAATATAATGAAGGTTATAGATCTGTTCACACTGTCATTCAGATGCTACATTTTCCCTCAGGAATATTAATTGAATAGTTAAACTGTTCTCATTAGCTGAAAGTTATATTTTATCGTGCTAAGCAAGAATTGAATTTCTACTTTAATACTAGAGTTATGCTAGTCCAGGACACTATTCACTACTAGTTACCCAACTAGTTAGTTCTCTTAGGAATAGTAAATAAACGCGATTGATAACTTCAGTGTCAATTCTCATACTGAATTTCTTCTTTAGTCTAAGAGGTGCTGTATGCAATGACTCCGCGCACTGATCACAGAACTACTTCGTTCTCTCAAGGTTAGTAGATAAATATGATCTATGTTTTAAATTATCCAGCAAAATAATAAGAGACTTCTTGGTCTAATCTCTCATGTTTCCAGAGTAATAAATGTAAATGTAAGAAAATCCTTATCTTTTTCATAAAGACACCCATTGTAGATAAATAATATAAAATGCCACCAAGTCATACTTCCAATATTTTGTTGCATATTTAATAAATTAAAGTGACAGCTCACTTTGTGATCCTTAATATCTGCTTATTTTTCTTGGAGGTCTTATGTTTCTTCTATGCTGTGCTTTCTTTCCACTTTTTCCTCTGATCTTTCTTTAGCTGGTGTATCGTGTGCTCGGAAAACACACACTCTGACCCAATAACACTAATAAGTTCCTCACCTTGCCTCAACTTTGAATAAGCTTCTTTTTGCTAATGGGCTCTGATTTTTCTTTTCTTAGATCATTTTTAAGAAAATTTGTAAGTTCTTTCTCTGCTTATTGAACCTATAAACATTTTGAAAAGCTTTCCAGTTGTGCAAATCACAACCGTCTTTCTCAAAGACCTGAGGGTTTTTCTTTGAAATGCAGTCTTGCAGAAAGAGAGTGCTTCTCTCTACCAGTCTGCAGGAAACAGGAACTGACTTCCATCGGTACCAATTAACAAACACAAACAGCTTAAAAACAAACAGAAGAATTTGCACTCAGGAATAACTCAGTGTCAAGACTGGTAATTACTGGATGTGCTTCACGCACCACTCTGATCATCCTCCCGAATGCCTTCTAGTTCTTTTTCTCCAGTTTGCCTCACTGCTTAAGTCCTGTCACAGGAGAGATGACAAGAAGCAAAACACTTTTTTCCTACTTTCATGCTCAAGATACCATAATAATACAGAACGATTTATCTCTGATGAATAAAATGTGTGTGATTTCCCCTTATACAACAAGCACTTCTCCAATGGACACAAATTGAGTATCCAATTATTCAGTTCACTTCCAATACCATCTACCTGCAGTTAGAGTCAGGTTCCAAGTGTGAGCAGCTCAGTCTCACAAGATACCCACCCTCCAATGCCAATCACATGTCCCAAGTTGTACCTTGTGCTTCCTCCTCTCCAGATGTAAATGGAGGTCCCCATAACCCACTCTGGGTTCTATTAATTTGCTAGTGTTCCTTGGTTTGTTCAAAGACCCCAGGGAGACATTTTATTTATGTTTAGGTGTTTATTACATTAATAAAGGATATACAAAGGACACAGGTGAATAGCCATATGGAAGTGATGCCTAGGACTATATCCCTGAGAAAAGACAGGAGCTTCCATATACAACCTTCAGGCAACTCTGTGTGTTCAGCAATCCAGAGCCTCCCCCTGACCTTTTATTGATTTATTTTTGCAGGTGGCCTCATTATTTAGACATAATATTTAATTAATTGGCCATTGTCAATCAACTCAAAGTTGAACTCCTCCAAGATTCTGGGGTGATGGGCTGAAGGTTCCAAACTTCAGATCACATGGTGGTTCCCATAACAATGCATTTACATCCAGGTGCCAGTAAGAGTTGCATCGGTGAGACAGAGGAGGCTCCTACCATGCAGGAAATTCAAAGGGATTTAGAATATTTGTGTCAGATACTCTTATCATTCAGGAAATTCCAAAGGTCCAACAAGCTCTCCATCAGGACCTGGGTTGAAAACCAAATATTAGAAAAAAAGATTCCCCCAGCACACCACTTGCAAAAGTTTAGGAACTCTATGTCACAATCCAGGAGCAGAGACCAAATATATATTTATTACTGTCTCACATCACTGCCCAAATCTAAAAGCTGAAATATTTCCTCATAAGGATTTGATTCCATCATTTATCTTTAAACATTTTCCAGGTTTAATTTACCTTTTAAAAATAAGGCCCCTAAAAAAGAAAAAAGAAAGAAAGAAAAAATCAGGTCCCTGAGGCAGGATATCTAAACTTGGGTTTCTAATGAGAAATTCTCTTCAGAAAAATAGAAAGAAAATCTGACTCCAGATAATTAAGTATTTAATTATAGTATTTCTTTCTAATTATACTTAGCTTTGGCTACTGTGACATGACTTATTAGTGTAGCATTTTTCCTCTCTCTCTTTTTAAAAGCTTGTCTTTAGCCTAATCATCCTTATTTTATATTTGCATATTGGCTTGCTCAATTGGGTTCCTTCTTTGTCTCTGTAATATGACTGAGTTCTTCTGGATTTTATATTATGAGCTTACTTAATTCATCACTTAGTCATATAAGATCAGCTTGACTTTGATTCCTGTGTTTATCAGTAAGGATTTGGGTAGGCACCTCTTTCAGGAAAGACACTTCTCTGACACATTCGAGTGGATTCAGCAGTTATCCTGAGCTGAGTGTTTTCTCTGTGCCTGGTGCTTTGGGCAGAGGCTCTCATTTAATTCTCACAAAAACTCTCTGCATTAATCACTATCATCTCTGTTATTAAAATTGGGAAAATGAGGTCAAAGAACACATTTATCACAAGCATGTTGGGAGCTTGGAGAAAAGTCCACACTTCGGGTACCCTGAGCACACTCTCTCTCTTCTTCCTCTCCTCTCTTTTAATTCCTTCTTTCTGCATTCATCATTCAGTTGATTTCCTCCTTTTTTTTCCTTTTTCTGTGTTGGAGACTGGAGAGGAAAGACGAAATAAGGCACATATTATGAATAAGCAACTCGTAGGTACATTCTTCCTTTAATCACAGTGCTATGCAAACATTTAACATTCACTAAATATTGTAAATATGTAAACACCTAGAAGATATAAACTTCCACTTAACCTAAGGAGGATTAGTCTCTCCAAATATTTTTTCTCATTATAATAAAATATCCTCATGTATTTTTATAATACATTCATATTTTAGAATGCTAACAAGTTGGTTCCCATTTGCAACTTTATTTTATAACCTAATGTCTTCATTTTGTATTATTAATATTATAAAGATATATTGTAGCTTTTAATGGGTGGCAGGTTGGAGAATTTTTAGAAGAAATCAATAGGGATAATATACACTTAAACAGTTCATGTCTGTTGAACAATTTTAAAAATTGATTTTTGGAAATAATTGGCAGCAGAGAAAATATAAATTGCAAAGTTCACAGATAGCAAGAAGTCAACTAAATAGACAAAGGAAAATATTTCTTTTTCTTGTGAGTCATAGATAATTTACTTCTTAAGTGAGTCTGGAAAACAATAAATGGTATGGTTGAAAGAAAAAGAGTGCGATAAATTGAATTAATCATGCAGTTAATTAAGTTATTTGAACAGAGGGAATTTTTGAAGTATTAAATATTAGCATTTTAATGAAATTTCTATTTTAAAGTTCCAATATTTCTTAGAAATGTAAATGAAAAGAATATGATTATGCAAAAGAAATTTAATTACAGATTAACTCAGGAGACATTAATATCTCTTTTGAGGAAAAGTCTAAAAATAAATCATATATAACTTTAAAAGGAAACTAAGGTTTAGTGTTTTGTGTTCTTATTGCCTCAGTTGAATGGATTTTACTTAAAAGACCTTTGCAAAAACCATAGCAGATTTTTTTGGGATTATTTTTAAATCATTGTTGACGTGAAACAATTAAACTATATAAATTCTCATCACATTGGCCTTTTTAAACCCTTGGTAGAAAAAAAACGCTAACTCTATTCATTTTTAAGGTATAGAATATCTAAGTGTACTCTATTTTTCTTCTACTAAAGGTTTTAATCATATAACTTTACAATATATTTCTATACTTTGAGGTGATTAAGAATGGCCTTCAGGACATTTATCAAGGTCATTATATTTAGAGCAATTTTAATTATAATTTATGATTCTCGATCAGTGCATTCATTGTGGCATTGGGAGACAAGTATCTCTGTATCAAAATAAAATAAAGTATATGGTTGCTGATATTTTCCCTAAAATATAACATAGAAAATAGAAAAGAGTCAGACTTAAATCTCAAAATAAAATGTAACATTAATAATTTTAACCTATTGAGTACAAATCCTCAGCCATGTCTACTGTGGAACACTTTAAACTACTTTCTCATTGAATGGTCTCACCACAATTGTTAAAAAAATCACTCCTGTCTATATCACAAATGAATCAGTATTCAGGAAAGAAAGTTAAAAATGTGCAAAAAGATTGTTCATTGTAGTAACTGTATCTACCAATAGTGATGTAATTAGCATGTTAGTAACTTCATTTAACTGGGATAACAAATATGAAAAATACTGAATTAAAACAGGGATATTTTTCCAGGCATAAATTATGTACTGTCACCAGGATGCTATACTTTTATATGTTCAATTATCTTTAGCATGTGTTTTTTGGTTTATCATGGAAAGACATATTCCAATTCAATCAGCTAGTTTTCATTGCAAAAAGGAAGAAGGGAAATTAGAAAAGTAAATATAATTTAGTTAGGTAACTCTTCACCTTCATTTTGAGAAGTGCTTCCCACAGACGTACATCTCTCACCATGCATTGGATAAAGATGTGTCACATGGTTACTTTCATTTGGAAGGAAGCTGGGAAATGTAGCTTTTGGCATGCAGTTTTGCTAACAATGGAATGGGAAATCGTAAAGACAGAGTACTAAAGGAAGAAGACAGAGTAAGGAAGAATGAGGAGTAAAGGAAAGAAAAACAGGGAAGACTTTTTAATGAAGCCAGAAGTATTAGCCATAGGTTTAAAAAGTCTGTTAGGACTTGAAGCCAAGATTTTATAATCTTAAACCTAAGACTACTTCTTGTTAAATATAGACTATCACTTGAATTTCTTGGGATTTAGAAACCTAAAAAAAAAACAAAAACAAAAAAACTCTTCAATATAATGTGGTAGGTTATGTTTTGTTTTGTTTTGTTTTGTTGTACCAGGGATTGAACTTGATCTGGCACTTGCAAGGCAGGTGTAGCACCACTGAGCTAAATCCCCAGCCCTGTAGTACTATTTAATAAACACTTAATGTCTCATTCTGCAAATCTTACAAAAGATATATGGAATTTCTTTGTCATCCCCCTACACACATTAAATTGTAAACCAGTAAAATATTTGTAATTTGGTAAACATATTTCCATTGAAAACAATATCCTGGTACTTTAAGGATATAAGAAATATTCTGTAGGCTTATGAGAAAATTGCCCTTACATGCTACATCAATACTTGTGTCCCATTTAGATGCATTAGTTTTTATGATCTCTATTTTGTCATTTTTGTAGAAATACAAACCTGTTTTCTGCAGAAATGGAAGGTCAGGGTAATTTTTAGAATATTCACATTTATTCTAAATTGACATATAAACTCATATACCTACTTTAACCTATAGACTCATATATGTACTTCAATCAAGCACTGAATTACAGTGGATTTGATGTCAATAAAAAGGCATTATGTTATTAGTTTATATTGATAGGAGTACTAAGTACATATGGCTTCTGGAAGTCACGTGAAAGTATGTTTGCTAACTCCTCCCCAAATTCTAACAGATAAACAGAGAGAAAAAGAAAAAATGCTTGCTTTTTTTCTAAAATGAAATCAACCATTTAGAAAATCCACTTTGAGGCATTTTTATGTTCTAAAAAAAAGAAGTAACTTTTGATAAGTATGAGGAGTTCAAAATGCATTTCAAATATATCAAGAATGTTAAAATTAATAGTGCATTTTCAATTATAATGATATGATAATAAACATAATAATACTAATATAAACATTATAATAATGTTTTTCAATTGTACTACAGGAATTGAGAAAGCTTATATTCTGGTCCAGGCAAAAATGTTTTATCTTGATAGTGATTCTAAGATATAATTGCAAGATTTTAACCTGCTGTGCTCACCTGTGAGATGATCAAACATCCCTTCAAAATAGACTACAATGGAGTTCATGCAAGATACATTTTCTTCTTTAAAGTCACTTGTGGCATTTACCATAGTTTTTGGTATATAATTAGAATTATAGAAATAAAAAATTAATAAATTGGTAACTTAAAACATTTATAAATCAATTGGTAGAAAGAATATGCATATAGCCAGTATGTATGATATTTAACAGAAGCAAGGGATAGCCTCATTGATATAATACTATTTTTGTTTAGTACAATTTGTTTCCTGAATCCATCATTGTTTAATTACATTTTAACATAATCTACATATATTTATATTTATTTGCTTAATTCTTTTTTTCTGGGGGAAACAAATCCATTTACTGAGAATAAATTCTTTTGGTTTAATTATACTTTGATTCCATTTAAGAACAACGGTGTTTACATCCTTTCTACATTTTTTTTAATTTGTAAGTCAGACAATTAGAAACAAGATAACTATCTGTTGTCTATTGTTATGGCTTATGTCTAGATGTCTCCACAAACCTCCATATCATAGATGAGGCTTTTCCACAGGTGGCTGGACCTAGAGTGATTGATTCATGGTGCAATGCTAGGATCAAGGGCACTAAGATTAAGGGTGTGAGTGCTACTCACCCTAAGGAACCTGGATAAGATATAAAGGACAGAAAGAGCTGTGGTCATCCCTTGCTTGCTTTGCTACCTTCTGCCCACCATGAACTGTTTCTCCTCTTTGATTCCTTTCTGCCATGCCACTCTGCCTTGGAGCCAGCTGATTATGGACTGAAACCTATACAAACTGTGAGCTAAGTAAACCTTTCCCCCTTTAAATTTGAGTGTCAGGTACTTGGTCTTAGCAACAAGAAAAGTAACTAAGACACCTCTAAGACTGAAAGATTCATTTTCTTCCTCATTAACTGTAGTATCAAATAAATAGCCTGAAAATTTGTCTATGATGAGTGTTTTTAACTGGTGTAGTGAGGTCTTTTAATATGGGCACAGAGCATAGTGTTAGCTGAAGTTCTTTATGCTAACTTAGGTAATAATCACTTCATATTTTTTTATTTTGTAATGTAAAACTTTATTGTTGGTAACATTTCTTTCTTTTCATCCAGCTCTTTCTGGAATTAGAAAAAATATTCCTGTTTTCTTTTTCTTTCTTTTTCACTAAGTTTATTGGTACATTTTAGGTATACAATACAGTTACATTCATCATTGGGAACTTGCACCTTTACATGATGTATCTTGGTTCTTATTTTTCCCCCTTCCCCTGCCCTCCCTTTACCCCTTCATCTTTCCCTATTTACAAAGTCTTTGTTTCCATTCTTTTGTTTTCTCATATTTTTCTTCCAACAATTGCCTCATATTAATAAAATTAAAATTAAACTTTTGGAGACTCAGTTGGAAAAATGTAATCTTGTCCTCAAATTAAAACAAACAAAAAGTAACAATAGTAAGTTGGAAGATAATGTGAAAAACAGCTAATGAATTATTTGACATTAGTCAATGTTTTGCAGATCTACAGTATTTAGAGTTTCCCACACTTGATTTGAACATGAAATTATATTTTATTGTATATATTTTTGAAAATTGATTGTTAGTAAAATGCTGAGTTTTGATAAATATGTAAAAAATTATCTATTCATGAATGGAAATTTAAAGAAAACTTCCAATAGGTACCTTGTCTCTTGAAGGAAAGACCTCTTGTACAGGAGTCACACTACAGAAATTGTTCTAGATTCCAGGGGAGTAGAAAAGGCTGCATAAGACTATGCTACATAGACACCATAGAATTGTGTGGGAAGAGGGGCAGAGAAGGGAGAATATCTGTAGAGGCCAAGTATCTGCAGACATTCTGCAGATTTGACCTAGGCAGGCAAAGAGGAATAACAAGACACAGAAGACTGAGGCTGCTTTCACGAAATCTTCTGCAGAGGTTGCTGAGCCATCCTGCACAGTTAACTTTTCTTTTCTGGCTGATGTCATGAAATGAAGCTTTGAGTTGACCTTGTGAAGACCCACAGGACAAAGTCAAAACAGGCGGATAACCAAGGGGAAGTGTTATGTCTCATCCAACTGCCCAGAACAACATCCACAATGTGGATGCTCAGCTGCTACTCTGTTCACAGGATTTGTTCCTCTTCCTCTGCCGTGTGGGTTTTATGAGAAGCAGGACATATTATTCAAGAGCCAGGGACAGATATCTTGGTAGAAATTGCACTCATGGTTCTGCTGTGCTATACTGATCAAGTTGTCTGTCCATTCACACTGGTTCCCTTATCTCTTAAGGAGGGATGGTGGTAAAACCAAGTCTCAGTGTATAAACAGCATAAAACATATTGCACTCATAAGATTCCATCAATTTCCCTCTTAGCCTCTGCTGTTTTGTTAAAGGGTCTTTGTCCCTGGATGCCTACTGGTCAACCTTATGCTTCATTCCTCTCACTGCTGCTTAATACCCCACTATTGAGAATGTTAAATGCACCAGGGCCCCTGCACTTCTATCCCACTTAGACACAGAGGAATAGAGGGACTTGTGCAAGAGTCAAAATCATAGGAAGTGATTGTTTGGATAGCAACATGTTAGATAATGCTTTTTCTTTCAGTCCATAGAAATGGGCCAACACTGATTTATTTTTTAATTTTTTAATCATCATGTATACCTTTGTCATATCTTAAGGTATCTTGTGATGCTATTATGCATATCACACTGTGATATGTTCAAATCAGGATGGCCATATATATCTCTTCACACATCTATTATTTCATAGTAGTGAAAGCTTTTAAAGTCTTTACATTCTAGCCTTCATTACCCTTCTAGGCTTTATTACTACTGTGCAGCAGAGTATCAGAACTTCTTGCTCTCAATCCAACCATAACTTACTACCCATTGTCCAAATGCTTCCCTCCTTCTGTCTGCCTTACTCTACCCTGTCTCTGGTAACCACTATTAGACACTCACCTTCTCTGAAGCGATTTTAGATTCCACATATGAATGGGTATTATTTGTCTTTCAGTGCCTGGTTAATTTAACTTTTGCTTAGTTATTATTAACTAAACTTCAATTAATAATGCTCTTTAGTTCCATCCATGTTGTTGCAAATGAAGAGAATTTATCCTTTTGGTCATTGAATAGTATTCCATTGTGTATATGTGCTGCATTTTCTTTATCCTTTCAGTATTTGATGGAAATTTAGTCTGTTTCTTTTTCTTGACTATTGTGAATAGTGCTGCGAGAAGCATGGATCTGGCTTTTCAATATACTGATATCATTTATTTAAGATGGATACTCCCAGTAGTTAGTAAGTAATCTTTCATCTCTTTCCAAAAGGGATAAATGACATGGGTACAATGAAGTAATCAAAACCTTATACCTCATGAGGGGCAAAGCCACACTTCAGGTTCCCATCAGCCCAGATTTAAGGTTCATGTTCATTCTATTTCTAGACACTGTTGGCTTTTGGGGCTTGAGAGATATAAATTGATGGTTTTGATACCAGATTCAATTATTTCTGCCTTTCTTAATACACAAAATCCTGATAGTCAAGCAGTAGTTACTGTTCTTGTGTAGTGTTTCTGACAAAGACAGACTGGTGAATAAAAAAAAATCTGCTTCCAGAAATGCAATATTAATAGTTAAAATTGAAATTTGGCTCAAATTCTGACTTTGTTTTTTAATTTGCTTCATAATCAAATGCAAGATTTGGAAGCACAAGGCCCTAAATTTTCTTATATGCAGACCTGGTGAATATTCCTGTAGAAATTGAGATTGGATTAGTTAAGAAAATCTGTATCCCTCTCCCTTGTCTGACCATCTGCTAAGTGCCTCCTACTGACCTCTTCTTTTTCGAAATAAATAGGTGACTCACAGTCCGGAAAGGAGCGGTGGCTTTGGTCCTCTTTTGTTATATTCTCAGACATCCACAGATTGCCAAGTTTTTTAATTTTGCTTTCTATAAAACTGTGACCATAACTGACAACTGCCCACAATCTAGTGATGTCAAATGCAGTAACGCCCAACAAGCAGGCTGCACTCACATGGGGTTACATGTAATAAAAAAGTAGTGCTTGAAAATTTTATTTTCAAGTATTCATTAAAGAGATTTGGGGGGCTGGGGATTTGGCTCAGTGCTTCTGCTGCCTGCCTCACAAGTGTAAGGTCCAGAGTTTGATCCCTCTTACCAAAAAAAAAAGAAAAAAGAGAGAGAGAGAGATTTGGACCAGGATCTATTGTCATGTGATAAAAAATAAACACTTACCCATGTTCATTAAAATCAACGTCACCAAAGAGGACTGTATTTCATTTAATATTTCTGTTCCAACTGTCTGTGTAGAGGACTTAGTAAATTGGATTGTGTGATAATGGTGTGAGAAGGAACTGAAGGGAACAAAACCAAACCAAAATAAGATGGCAGCAAATTTTCCTGTGAGTTTTATTGACTTCTAAGCAGATTTAAACTCCTCAATAGGGTGTGCTCCATGCTCTCTGATGTCCCTCTTTCTGACAATATGTGCTTTTCTTTTTTCTTTTTCATTGGTACATGTTTGTAGTGATTGACGTTTACAAGTGTTTCAGACACACCATGCTGTAACTGTCTGGGTGTTACAGGCCACACACTCTTTTTGCTGGGGTGGTAATGAGAAATGGTGCAACATCTTACACTTGATGTGAGATTTCTATCTTCAACATTCCTCTGGAGGAATACTTTGAGGAATGGAATGCTTTAAAATTGTGTATTCTAAATAGTGTATGCAAGAGCATGGGCATACAGATTAAGGACAACAATGAGTTTGATGATATTTCTTTAGCTCTAAAGCTCTCTAAGCTCTCCTTGCTGAATGTGACTGTCCACATTATAAATGTATCAGGAATTCTTTCTCCTTGCCTCCCTTATGGCCTCTGGCAGGTTCTTCTGAATGCAAATACATCTCTGAGATGCATTTGTAGCACAGCCTGCATAATCCAACAGAAGCAGAGAAAGTGTGTCTGGATAAGACTTTTGTCTGTCTGTCATTCTCTTGATTGGAAGGGTGTATAATAGAAATGACCTTCTAAATATGCTCCTGTTAGGGCCAAGGATTTAGCTCAGTATCTCCGCTGTCTACCTCCCAAGCTCAAGGTCCCGAGTTCGATCCTCAGTACAAAAAAAGAGAAAAAAAATGCAGACTAACTATTCTCCTATGAAAGGATTACCTACAATGACCAAAAGACCAGGAAGTAAAATGGTCTTTTAAAACCTTGAAACTACATAATAACAGAGGTAGAAAAAAGAGCCTAGAATTAGAGAGAAAATAGGCCAGTCTTTGTGTAGAATGCTTTGTTCCTCTCAGAATAGTGTCTTTTATCAACACCGATCAACCATTCACCCAAATCAAACAATATCCCATTATGAATGTCATACAGCCTCAAGGGACCTTGATTAGTTTTTCCCTTTGTGATTTGACATTGATTTCAAATATGTAAGTTTGTCTCCAGAGTCTGGTCTCTTGTGTAGAGAAGATAAATGAAAAGTTACATTGAGAGGTTACAGTAAAAGGACTACAATCCTGTTTATGAGGCCTGGCGTGTTCAGAGTACTAACAGACACCCCATTCTCGGAGTGTCATGGGGAGGCCATGATGAGGCTTTCCCAGGGAAACTCCCTTTTCATGTTTTCCATCCGTCCTTTGGAAAACTATGAGGATAAGCTTCCTATAGCACATATGACTTGCAATTATTTTTCAAAACACTGCATCTGAGGCCTCCCTGGAACCAAACTCCCAAATAGTTTATAGTGTCTTTCCAGTGAGCCCTGAAATTAACCTCAGTCTCCAGCCTAAATGATGGACCTACTCTTTCCTGTATTTTCCAAAGTCTGTCCTCCTCCGTTTACTACACTTTTTGTAATTATTTGCCTTCCCTTTACCATTTCTATTTGTCCGAACCTTATATTTAGTGTTGCTATCATTATTTATATCCTTCAAGCCAGAATTCATTGTTCTTTCTTCAGAACTCCTATTGTAATCTTTTTAAGATCCTTTATTTGCTTAGCTTGATGGTCCCATGTTTCATCCATTTTCTTGCAAACAACAAGATTTCTTTCTTCCTTATTAAAATAATATTGCACTGTGCACATATCCCACATTTCCTTTTTCTATTAATCTGTCAAAGGACATCTAAGCTATTCCAGGGCTTTCAAGGGTCGTCTGTTTTACTATAACGTGAAGCCTTCAATTCTTCCAGGAACGTACTCCAGACAGGTAAAAATGAGTCCAATGGAATTTCTATTTTTAGTTTTTTGAAGAATCTCTGTACTGGTTTCCATCGTGGTTATATAATATTAGTTTCCAATCCCACCAACGATGTATGAAGGTTCCTTTCTCCCCACATCTTGACCAGGCTTCGTCACTGCTTGTGTTCTTGATGACAGCCATTCTGATTGAGGTGGGGTGAAATCTCAGAGTACAAGGCTTAAACTACCTTCCTATGTCTGACCCAAATATCTCACTAGTAATCAAACAATTATTTTATATTGTTCATTGTGAAATCTCATTTTCTTTATCATTCTTCAAGGCATTTCCATCCCTGATAATATAAATCTTAAGTGCATTTTTCTTTAAAGTCCTTCAAGGAATTTCCATCCCAGGTAATGTAAGGCCTTTTCTTTCCAATAAGGCCACACCGATATGACTTCTCCTGTCTCACATTTCACCCTGTCACTATTTATCTCAATTCTGTCAGCCACCCTGATCTTTTTGCTGATTCTTAAACGCCATGCTTTTCCTCCTTACATTGCTGTACTCTCTTGACTGCTGAATGAAAAAAGAAACTATGGCCTCAGATTTTTCTGCCACTGGCTTCCTTTGTTTCACAATAGGTTTTCCCAATCATTTTATTTTTTTTAACTTCTGTTGCATGACTGCTAATCAATTACATAATTTTATCCTCTTTATTTTTCCAGATTGAAAATGAGCTTGCAGTTGTTTTTTTTTTCTTTAAGTTTTGATTCTTCAGATGCTGTATAAACTGTAAAGGTCAGAGAAGTTACGTGCACATTTCCATCACATGTAAACAGAAAAATGCAAGGTGCATGGTGATTCTCAGTAGCCATTCATAAATGAGTAATTGTGTGAAAGAAATTACAAGAGACTGACCTCTTGTATCTTTAAGAATCAAATTATACATTTTCCTCCTATTTCAAATTATCAATTATTCATTTTAATCCTTAGTTACACTTTCAGTTTCTGACACTGGAGAAACTATTCGTTATTTCCACATGTGTGTCCCATTTATTTCACTTAAGAGTATGGCCTCAAAGGTCCAAAGGGGCAGGGAAAGTGGGAGGGGAAGGGGAAAGGAAAGAAGGGAAAGGAAAAATGGTGAGAAAAGAAAAAAATGGAAATGAAGTCTATGCAAATAGGGAAGGGCACACAGGGAATGGGGATAAAATAAGAACCAAGATACACCATGTACAGGTACAAACACCCAATGATAAATGTAAACATACTGTATACCTAAAATGCACCAATCAAAGGATTTAAGAAAAAAAGAAAGAATCAAGTTGTACCACTTTATTAAGAAGAGATTTTGAGAACAAACCATCTTTGTATCACATCTAATTAAGGAATGGCTTAGTGAAATACTCGTGAATAATTCTATTTCCCATTCTTCCAAGTGGCAAATACCCTAAGGAAACTTGCTCTGATCCTTCAGAAAAAAAATTGCCTTTACTCACACTGAGCAGTCTTAGCTTTTACTTCTTTTTCCTAATTTTAATCATTTAATAATTTGAAGCAATGTTTTATACAAATGGGCCATGTTTCCCTCCTGAGATTATTGGCCCCTGAGGATGAAGAACTTGGTTTGCATATTTGCCAAACACCTGGTTCACTGTTTTGCTTGTAAAAGTTTTCACAAGAGATTTCTTATTGTGTACATTTTCTGATATTTTTGTCTCTATCAGAATCCCCTTGACCATATGATAAAAATATCCAAAGGTGTATAAAATGAAGAAGTTATTACATCTGTAATAATCTCACAAAGTTTGAGAGCAGATTTTTAAAGCAATCTTGGCTAAAAAAGTGAATCATTACTTTTTTTTGGTTTTAATTTGGAAAACATGCCATTGCCTTCTGTCTAGCCGAACTAATTTATGAATTCTAATTTAAAGTTTAACTGAATAGGCACACTTCAATAAGAGGATACAAAACCAAGTTTTAATCTCCTGTAATTCCAAGTAGTTTACTGAATAAAGTTTCTAGGATACAAAACTAGTTCCCTCATATAAATGTTTATAGAATTTGGGAGGCAATACTTCTAGTATTCTTAATTCCCTGCATTCAAGTTGGAAAATATCACCAACAAGAAAACTCTATGTCTTCCTCTATTTACTTGTAATTTTTATTTCAAGAGTATTTTTTAATTTATATTTATTTATATTTATTTCAAGACCATGATAGTATTTCCTTGTGTGGGTTCTGGTGTTATTGCATCTAGTGGAAGTTGACTTACTGAGAATTTTTTAAATGACTGAATTCCTTTGACATGAACCTCACTATTCTTCTGAATCCTGAGAATAAAAATGCTTTGAAACTGGAAATCTTGTTTATTTGGTATTGCCAAATCTGGTATTGCCTCATTTTAAATTGATGATACCATCTTTGTTGGTCCCAGAACCATCTTCATCTTGATCATCTTGATCAGTGAATTCTACATGGCTTGTTTAAACATTTGATCCAATTGCTTATTCCAGGGAGCACATTTTTGTTCTAGACTATTACATGTGCACATATACACACAAGCCCACACATAATATGACTCAGGATTGAGGAAGGTATTAGTGTATTATAAAGAGAGCTCAAAGTAAAAAAAAAAAATCAATTAAAGTAAGCACAACTTCATATACTAGTCATTTAACCTAATCCAGGGGTAAGGTTAAAGACATTGGTGGAACAGATATAGGAAGACTTATAGGGTTCTGTTTAAATTAAAAATAAGCAGTGCTCGAAATCCCTCACTATGCTTCGCTCCTCCTTCCAACCTGCTCTGCAATCACATTCCTAATAATCTGACCATTTGGTATTCAGTAAATATTTTGATTCTTAATTTTTCTTAACTCTGTATTTTGTAAAAGGATGAAAGAGAAAATGAGATATAGATTGTCAGCATGTTGCTTAATCTTTCTAGGGGAGAAATAGCAAAAAGATAAACTGTTGCCATGGACCTCTTCTTTCCATTTTAGGCTTCACATTTCTCATTAGGTAGCTCTCATATGTAGAGAGTTTTTATTGGACTAGTGCAAAAAATGCATTTACTTGGTGTATGTTTCTCTACTCTGCAATACTCTGGCAACTTCTCTTAGGAATTACTGTTATTTATCTTTGGCATCTAAAATGAAACGTCACACGGAAACCTTTATTTGTAAATAAAGTGACTGGTTGTTACTTATTTTTGTCTGCTATGTCTTTTCCCATTAAAACCTTTACCACTCTACATCATCATGCATTACTTAGTTATTACTTCCATGGTGTAGAGATTACATTCTTCATTTTTCAGGACCTGAACGTCAAATGAAGAAGTAAATAGCCTGAAGAGTTGATATTTGGTATAAAAAATATCCTGGGTTGAACAATATATAAATTTGATTTTGGCTAATTCTTCCTTAAGACAGAACAACATTAAGATTCAGAGAGAAATAACACTGACTGGCTGGAGATCACACAGCACAACTGTTTGGATTTGGTTGGAGATTTTATAACGTTAGAATCCTCATCCTGTAGTGACATCAGACTGTATTTGTAGCGAGAATAAATCTGTTCCTTTTCATTGAGCCTCCCCAGCCCATGAGCATTTATGGTCCATCGAGCAGACCCATTATTCTCTCAGTGGATTCTCTGCTGAGATTTGAGAATTTTAAAAACCACTTTCAAAGAAATTTATCCCATATCAGCCCTCGCAACCCAGATTTGATTTTGTACACAGCAATTTAATTCAAACCCCTCTGAGGTTTGGAATTTCCCATCTCATTAGTTAACTAGTTTCTTACTTTTGTATGGTTTATGCTCCAGCATTCTCTTTTCTTGGAACTTTTCTAGTTCTGAGATTTTTATTATTTGAAAACATTTTACATAACCCATTATTTGCACAGATGCATTTCACAGTGCTGTAGTATCTGCATTCCAATTCTTCTCCCTGTCTGCTCCTAACTTTCCACCGATTATAGAAGTTAACAAAAAATACAGTGGATCCTTGACTTACAAACTCGATCATTGCCTGAGGTCTCATTGTAATTAAGTCAATATAGCTGAGTTCTGGATGTTTACCTTGGTACACACTATAGACAACAAGGGGGAGATGAATCTTCCATTAACCTAATTCACACAAGTTGTTCATAAGTCAGGCTGGTTATAACTTGAAGGTCCACTGAAACTTGAGCTGGTATGGCTTGATATGTCTTTGCTTAAGGCCGTTTTCTCCTGCTCCTCTAAATAAGTTTTCTTTTTTTCTTTTTTTTAAAATAAGTTTTCTTCTTTAAATCCGTGTCTAGAGAATGGCTGGTATATCTTAGGAAGGTGGGTCTTCCAGCCTCATGTGTGGATAGCTGTACAGAGGTCTCATCTGTTCCAATCCAAACATACCACTTCTTAGAGTATATCTTGTTCAAATTACTCTTTTTTTTTTTTGGTACTGGGGATTGAACTCAAGACCTCGCGCTTGTGAGGCAGATATGGTGCCACTGAGCTAAATCCCTGTCCCTCAAATTACTTAATTTTTGAACATCAGTTTAGTTACATGGGAAGAAAAAATAAAAATAGTAAGTACTTTGTTTTCCAGTAGAGAGACGTATGTTTACTTGATTTAGTTGTAAGAAATTTTGATAAAATTACTTTAATATTTTTCAAACATATAATGTTCTAAAAGAGATTTCAGAGTAGGAATAAAAAAGATATAGGTAAATGTTTTCAAAATACTGAATAGTTTCTCTGGTGTAAGAAACTAAAAGTGTAAATAATGTTCAAAATATATAATTGATAATGTGAAATAGGAAGAAAAGATCTAAAGAGGTAGGGGAAATGGAAGGGGTAGGGGAAAGGAAAGAAGGAAAAGGAAAAAATATGAGAAAAGGAAAAAATGGAAACAAAGTCTTTGTAAATAGGGAGGGTAGGGGAATGGGGAAAAATAAGAACCAAGATACATCATGTAAAGGTACAAGATTCCTATGATGAATGTAACCGTATTGTATACCTAAAATGCACCAATAAACTTAATGGAAAAGAAGTCTGTAGTATTAATAAATTCTATTTTTGTCATTTATCATTTTATATTTTAATACCGTGGGATTATTACAAGGAATTCTCAGCATTTCACTATTTATGTGTCTAACAAAGCAGAAAACCAGCTGGGTTTGATGGCGAACACTTGTAACCACAAGCACTCTGGGAATCAGGCAGGAGGACCACAAGTTTGAGCCCAGCCCAGGCAACTTAGCAACTGAACAATGTCTTCTCTCAATCAATCAGGCAGTAAGCAAGTTAACTGGGAATATAGCTTAATGGAAAGGGCCTGAGTTCAATCCCCAGTATGAGAGAAAAGTGGACCCGCTATACAAAATAACTATCAAAACTCAACCAAAAGCATTTCCAGTAATTCAAAAGGGTTACTAAAGTTTAACTTAGTCAAAGTGGCTACTAAAAGTAGCCGCATTGTTAAACCAATGGCAGCTGCTTTCTAGTTCCAGATTTAACATTATGTTAAAAAATAATTAGCCCCTATGTGATTAGGCCACTAATAGAAATATTTTGGTTTTTTAGACAAATTTATTTCCAAAAGCTGTATATATATGCATTTAGTTGCAAATAAAAAGTAATATGTAAAGACATAGGTAAAAAGACATATATATATATATATATATATTCTATATACATATGAGAATGCAGATGGGCCTATGTCCTGAGGCTTGCAACACTAAACACACTGGAGAGATAAACCTTGAAGCCGATGGAGAGCATGTTTGCTACTCAGTTAAGAAGGACATTGAGCATGTATATGGTTCAAATAAGCAAATGGGAATTGGGGGAGGTAACATGCTGAGGCATCTTTTACCTGAAAACCTAACTTTTCTTCATAAAATAAGTGGATGACTATCCTCTACGGGCTCAAGCCAGCACCTGCAGACCCATTTCCTCACTCCAGTATGTCACTTATGGGCATTGGGTGGTTGTCTTTACTTTCCTGAGACTCGGCTAGTACAATGGAAAACATTCTATTCTAATGCATAATTAAGTTTTATACAATGGTAAATGTCATTAATGACTTCTCTTAGCATTATTACTAGGATCATGAATGGAAAGTGGTAATTTAAAAGAGCTAATAAACTAAAACGTCATGAGAATGTAAATATCAATGAGGCAATGGAGAAGAAGATTTAAATGTAAGTAATGCATAACAATGGCTGACACTGGAGAAAGTGAAATATCAGAGTTCAACATTTCATTTGTGAAGTGTCTAGGGGTAATGACAAAATCTAGTTGCCTCCGTAATGATGGGTTTTTGGAGGGAGTGAGAATCACCTTGGAGAACTCATTAAGAGAGATTAACATCAAAACACCTTGTTATCAGGAAAACTGAAGATCATCTGAGTCCAAGGTCAAAGCCATGGTATGTGTGAAGATTAACTAATGGATGAGCAATGAACAGCTGAATAGAATAGCAAAATTGTAGGAGGTTCAGAGAGTAAACTTATACATGAACATAGAGTTGTTGGTAAGGAATAATTAATAATTATTTAATAATTAATTAACAATTAATTTCAGCATCCCCTCTGGCCTGAGGGAATGGGGAGAGTTGAAACAACAGTTGTGAAACATCACAGTCTGGCTGGGGGCAGCCCAGGGGAACAGCATGTGCAGATCACCTAAATTCTCCACTCTCAGATGTTTCAACAATAAAATGGCAATTGTGGCACCAACCTCTAAAAGTTACTTTTCAGTTTAGTATTTGAGGTAATATCTCCTACAGGATGAATAGAAGATCATATATATGCAGCAAGTTTCGTTATCCTCCATAGGGGAAATCTGAACAATGCATATGATCCAGAGGAAAATTAAGTTTATGTTAAAATGAGGAGTTTGTGCTAGGGCCTTCTCCTCTCTCAATTGTGCCATCAGAACCCCTGGAAGGACATTTAGGCTCTGTCATTGCATCTTCCTCTGGCAATCAACTGGCTTTAAAATACTGGCTTGCATGCAGCAAAACACCAATGAAACTATCTCTCAACTGTGAAGTATCAAACCGGTTCCCAATTAGAATTTCACAATGAATTGCAATTGCATTTTTCACCTTTAGACATTTCATCAATACCTTCTATCGCCTTGCTACCTACAAGACTTCCATCAATGATAAGATAACATTTCCTCTCCTTATAAAGGGGAATCAGGAGAACTGCAATCAATGAATTGCACAGGCTTTGTAAATGACACGCCAGCTTCGTAGTCCCTAACCTTTACTGTAGAATATTTGTTAGGAAAAGAAAATAAAAGGAAATAAAACCATTGTGAGACTACTCCACTGTCAACAGTGATACGATAACACTAACGTCCCTAGAAAGAAAGCCACAAAGTTTGCTGCCTCTAATTGACATTAAAATAATTTAAATTTTTATTGAAGGTGGTTCAAGATTCGAGTCTCAGCGAATCCTAGATTGTGACCAAAAAATCCAAAGGAATTATGAAACATGTTATGTGAAATAACAGGAGCTAAATTGCTGCATCATATATGAAAGCCTTGAGAGATATTAAATTATATTAATTTTAGTGCTCTACTAGGACTGGAATTTCTTTTCCCACTCAAACAATTAATAGATCAACATCTATTTCATGAATATCAAGATAATAATTTTCAATTTCTACTTACTATTACTGTAAAAGGGACCTTTAATTTACCTAACTTGGTTTTTTACTGTTTTGTAGAAGACTAAATACTTTTAGTTTCAATATGGTCAGCTAATGTTATAACTACTTTGTGTCAATTAAGTTTCCCTAAGCACACTTACCTCTAAAAAGATACACATTTTATGTGGTTAAAAATCATAAAAGTCGTAAAAGACAAAACCTTGGAAAATACTGAATCTCATGGGCCCGAATTAAGTAGAATCTGAAGATTTTGGGACTTTCATTATTTAATTACTCTAAGGAAAAATTTTTGACACTGTGAAAGAAAATAATATTTCTTGACCCTTGCTGAAGATGGTGAGGAAACTTCTATCCAGGGGGTCTATCAGGATAGGGTAGGGACCATTACCCTTGGGTGATGCAGGGAGGGTGTGTCAGACTCTACCACTCAGGATGGCTACTGTGGAATTTATCACCTGGAATCAGGCTGGGGCTCAGCAGATGGCAAAGTGGGAAGAGAAAGTCTCAGTGATAAGGCGAATTCTATTTCGACTAATGACATGCATCTACCAGTACATTATCACGTTCTAAAACTCTTTTATGCTTTACCTATTCATCCCTCTCCACACACTCACACCCTTGGCAACCACTAATTTTTTAATAGCTTCATAGTTGTGTACTTTGTGGAAATAAAATAACTGGAGTTATATACCATATAGGCTTCTTCATTCATTGAGTAATCTGTACTTAAGGTTCCTCGGTGACTTCACAGTTTGACAGCTCACTTTTCATTACCAGTGCATAATATTCCATTTTACGTATGTACCATCATTTCTCAACACTTTCACCTACTGAAGGTCATCTTGATCGCTTCCGAGTTTTGATGACTAGAAATAAATTGGCTACAAACAAATGTGTGCATGTTTCTGTACAGATGGAAGTTTTCATCTCCTTTGAATAAATACCTTGGAGCACGATGGCTGGATAATATGGTAAAAGAATGTTTAGATTTGTCAAAATCTGTCAAACTCCCCTTGAAAAAGCTGCACCATTGTGTGTTTTCATCTGCAAGAGATGAGAGCTCCAGTCTTGTCAGCATATGCTATATTCAGTGTTCTGAACTTCTGTCACTGAAACGGGGATACACTTGTGTAGGTGTGAACGATGTATCACTTAGTTTAATGTCATTTCCTCAGTGGCATTTGATGTTGAGCATTTTTCTTGTACTTGTATGTCACCTATATACTGTCTTGAATTAGGAGTATGTTGGAATATTTTCCTAGTTTTAATTGGGAAACTTACTTTTTAAAATATTATTTAAAATCTCAGGGAAGACAGTCAAACGCAAGTTTGATGGTATGCAAGCAGCATGATTTGATCAGAAGTAGATTTCTAAATATTAGAAATTTGTCTCAATGAAAAGAATTTTTTCAGCCATGGGATGTTATA
Organism: Heterocephalus glaber; assembly: GCF_053883595.1. Classification (NCBI taxonomy): domain Eukaryota; kingdom Metazoa; phylum Chordata; class Mammalia; order Rodentia; family Bathyergidae; genus Heterocephalus; species Heterocephalus glaber. The sequence goes on from NW_028258293.1 coordinate 8,079,405, forward strand.
AATTAGAACCTTCTGGGTGCAGTGTCCATTAGAGCACTGTTAGGTGTCAGAAGGCAGGCTCTAATGGGGAATGACTAATCCATTTATGTTGGTGCAATCAAACACTAAAATGCTTCATAATTATATAATTCGTCTTGCTCTAATCACATGCTGACCAAGAGCTCTATGGTAAGATTTCTTTTTATGTTCTTTCTGAGGAATGGGTGAGAGAGGAGAGCACTGGAGAGGGAAGGGAAAGAGAGGAGATGGGAGGAGAAAGACGGGGGAATGAAAAAGAGGAGAGAAATGAGTAGGAGGAAAAAGAGAAGAGGAAGGAAGAGGAGAGAGCGTGAGAGAAATGAGGAAGGGGGAGAGAAGAGAAAAAATTCCCTCACTTAACAAATATATACTAAGTGATTTTGTTTTTAGCACTATTTTAGATTCAAACATTTAAATAATGAATCATAAATAACTCGAAGGACTTATATTAAATTTGGAAGCGTCAGATAATAAACTAGTATGTATTTATAGTTAGAAAGCTTCACAAGAAGAAAAATTTTAAGAAAAATGAACAAAGTAAAAAAGTCAGTAAGCTGGGAGACTCTTGGAGGCCACATCTGGTTGAGAAGCTGCCCTGAGGAAGGAATATCGACCTGACCTAGAAGGGGAAATAGCTTGGGAAGACAACTTAAGGGTCTCCGTGACCGCTGTGGGTCTTGGCTCACAGAGATTCCTGAAACAGAAGTGTGTAAGTCATGAGATGTGGTTGGGCTGAGCATGGCTGAGAAAATTAAGGAAAGGCAACATGCAGCTAGAGTGAAATGAGTGACTTCAGTAACTGGGGACAATTTTTCTAATGGAGATTTTTTTTCCCAACTACTTTCTGTTTTCAAGATAAACAAAACAAAAGCACATAAAAGCATTTCAGGTGCAAAATAAAATCTCCTCAGATGAGCACTACATTAAAACTTCAGAGAAAGTGAGCAATGAAAAGTTTGTAGTACCATTCTCCTGTAGGCAATTCAATATTAAAACAATAAATAGTAAACCATAAGACGAGTATGTGGAAGTCTATGCGAATTATAATGTTTCCCTTAATGACTATTACGGCTGGCACAAAAATATTACCCACACTCTATTTCCTACCTTCTTTCCTGTTAAGATATCCTTGAATTTATTGGAGACAGCACGTTCTCACTTGCTATTTTAATATGACTTATAGCTGGGAATTGCCATATGACACAAACCATACCCAAGAATCATGACAAAATTCCAATGGGAATCAGTAGGAAATCTAGTGATTTATTGTTGAAAAGACAGGATCAGAAGGATCCCGGCCCCCAATACACACATCCTCTACCTTCAACTTTTCCAAGATGGGTACCTGTTTTAGAATTGAAGCTACCTGAGTTGAAACCACATTGTCTGATAACAGCGCTGTGCGATTAGACTAACAGCAGAGCAGCCAAATTAGAATGAGGAGAGATCAGCAGGTCTATGTTTTTAAGCTCAGTTGTTTTTTCTGTTACTGACAAGCATATTCCTGATTGCTACAATTATTTGCCTTCTTAAATATCAAATAACCTCTTTCGTTTTTTTAGTACAGCAGTACTTTGGTTCACGAAGGCTTCTGTTTGCAAGAAAATTGGTTCGCAAACAGAAATGTTTAGGGAAAGCTTGGTTTTTATTTGCGAACTCTTCATTGAGTGACAAACATGTGGCCATCTTTCCCACACAAATACAGATGTCCCCAGGTTTTCCAAAATCGTAGAACGAATTAAGTTTGTGAGACAAGGTACCACTGTGTTTGGGTACAACTGCTTGTTCTCAGTACAGTTGCTCCCAGGTCAGTAAACATAAACATGAGGAGACAAAAATTATCTAGCTCTTACAAGGAGCCCAGCAAAGCCCATAAAGCTGTGTTTGTTTAACCATCTCAGCAACATAATGAAGCAGGAGCTGTTAACATTCACATTTATAGATGAGGACTCTGAGATTCAGAAAATTTAAGTAACCAGGCACTAGCCACATGTACAATAAATGGCAGAACTAGGATTTGACCTATGTCGTAGGACACCTGGTTTTAATCATGGTGTGACTGTCTTCTAGAATTAATGAGCCATTTGATTATACAAGGTTGAATCAATCAACCTAATTAGACTTTGTGGATAACTCTGATTCCTCCAGGGTCGATGGATAAATGGATTAATGTGGAATGATTCTCAAGTCCTTCCTCCTACTGCTTATTTGATATGTAGATATAGATGTACACGATATAGAGATAGAGATAGATATATCTGAGCTTGTATGGTTATATGATTATGTATATATTCAAGGATTTATGCATACATTTCTAACATTGTCCATTTAATGATTAGTCAACATTAGTCAATAACTTGTCAAAGCAAATTTACAATAGTAGCCTCGATGAAATGTTTGTTAGCCTCAGTGGAACTGAAAATGGCTAGCGAATCCAATTTTTACTCTTCTAGAAAGCTCTCCTAATGGGAACATTGATGGATTGTGAAGAGTCTAAATTAGGGAACAACCTGCTAATTAAATTTACAGAACACAGTGGGTTTCTGTTTGTTTTGGAAATAGAAATTGGTGAAAACATTTGGAAACAGGCACTGCAGCAGTCTAATACTTTTTGAGATGGAGGTTTTTCCTCTGTGAGGCATAATTTCAGTGTCCTGTGTACCCACAACCTCCTGACAATTGGCATTTCAAAGGGAATTAAGGGACTGCATTGTGCCAGTGCAAGCCCTTATGCCATGTAAAGAATATATTTGAGGGCCAGGGATTTAGTTCAGTGGTTCTGCCACCTGCCTTACAAGCACAAGGTGCAGAGTTCAATCCCCGGTACCAAAAAACCCCCCAAAAAACCCCACATTTGATAGCCAGAGATTTTTGTGAGTTATAATCAGTTTAAGAAAGTTATCTCACATGTTATATGGTATACTATTCTGAAACATTAGTTTTTATAATATGGGCATTTCCTTAACCGCTAACACTGCTTATACACCTTATGAGAATGACGATGTGTTTAATAACAACATTAGCATGAGCTGGTGCTCTTAGAATTTTCTCTCATTGGTGTTACATTGATAACAGTTCCAATACATTTTCACAATATTGTTGATAGTGTATTAATAATAAATAAAAATTCAAATACATAGAAATGTTCTGCTATTATATATAAATGTACTATTTCCGTGGAGAATATAAAAACTGCTATATAGATACACTGAACAGATTTCACAGAGTCTGAGCATTCAAACTCATTCATCAAGTATGATAGGTGTAGATCCTATCCCATTTAGTTGCCTACTTAATTTTATTTTTGCACTCCGTATAAAATAATTCCTTCAAACAACTACCATCTCCTTATCTCTTGCCTCATTTATCCTCAAAGAATTTAAAACTGTTGTGAAAATGTTTCTACATTTATTGTTTATCACACCTCTACAATGTAAGTCTTTCCCTTTTTTCTGGTCTATAATTAAGACCTTGAACAAGGCTTTGATTTTGGCATGTACTCCCTGAATGCTCAGTGAAATAACTAATAAATGTTTATTCAAGATTTTTTTCTCTGAACTACATTATTCACTAATCAGTGATACCAACTGCTTACACATAATGGCTGGTTCATCTTATATTCATAGAAAGTGTTGATGTCATAGGATTTGATGAGCATTCTTCCCAAAAGTGGTTACTTCTTTTGAATCTATGATATCATGGCATAATTTGGACAATGCTATACATACATTTGATTATCAGATTAAATGATTTTCCGTAATTATTTTGATAACACAAATTTATTGACTATTCTGAATGAAACGAGCATTATGGTCATTATGCTTTATTTTAATATAATGTGACTTATTAAGGACCACATAATTATTATACAGGATTACATTTTAAAAATTCATCTTGAGTTGGGTAATATTTACTGGCATAACAGGTAAATACAGGTGAAGAATAGTTATATATTTTCTCCCTCATCTTTTTGTAACTATAATCCAACAAATTACTTTCATTATACAGACTACCAAGGGAAAGGAGAAATTGTTTAACAAGATGGCTTGCTGACTGAAGCACACACTCACATTCCTGAGGCTGACATTTGGTATGGGATGCCAACTACAAGAGTGCCTCACCATACGGGGACGCTCAAACCACATTTGGTTCTGAACAAGTCACAGCTAATAGAATAAAAGACCAGAGGGAAAATCAGAACTTATTCAGTAGGAGAGACCGCAAGTAGCCATAACTGAGTTCTTCCTCTCATTTATTGAATCCCAACGCAAAAGAAGGTGCCTTCAAGTTCCAGTTCAAAGGCAGACAGGCTTTCAGTCAAGCCTGATCGCATATGTGCCTCATTCTTTTACACTCCTCATCGCCATTTTCAAAGTTTACAGCAACTGTTCTTTGCTAATCAATGGCTAGTTGTGACCTTTCTCTAGTTTTGTGTAAAATGAATAGTGTTTTTAGATTCTTGCCTGTATTTAAAATTATATATACTTGGTTTACTTTTGATTATTTCAGACATGATGAAGGACAGTAAATGTCCTTTGCTCTTGATATAGAAGGGTTGATCAGAAATACAGTATATATTTAAATAAAAATATTTATTACTGTAAAAGATGCATTGCCATCAATCTCCAAATCCCTCCCACTTCAGATTTATCCCATTGTTCTTGCCACTCTCTGAGCATTGACAGAAGTCTTCTTTGATGAGTTTGTTTAGGGAGGGTAATCAGAAATATTATGAATGCTACTACTGAGTGCCATCCAGTGGAATGACAGGCTCATAAAAATGCTGCAGTGGTCTTCACTGGGTCTGGCACCATCTGAAGTCTGGCTGGTTCTTTACCAAAGCAAAAAGGACCATGAAAGGTAAACACTTTGTACCAGTTCAGGACATTGACAGTGAAATTTAAGATATCATGTATTTAACCTGCGGAACATATTTAAATTCAAATTAACACCAAAAATATAATGTTTCAACAAATATATTGAAAATGATGTGGTTTGTTGTAAAAAATTTTGCACCTATATTTTCATTTATTCTCAATATAGATTAAAAATTGTGTATTATGGCATTTAAACAAACACACATGAAAGTGTTTTTAGGTATTTTATAACTCAAATTTTCTTTTTATTATAATTCAGCTTTCATATTATACAACAAAATAATAAGATGAGAGCAAGTTTGTTGTATGTATTTTGCCAAAAATAATGCATTGCAGGTATTCATTTCATTCTCAAAAATAAAATATGCAAGTAGATATAATTACCACTTCATATTGTATTTTTGAAAATGCTTTTGAAAAGATAAGAAGCATGTATATTTTAAGTTTAAATCCACTAAACTGAGTATCAATATTTAGATGTATTTATCTAATTTTTCCCAAATATTATCCTCTAAGTAATGCTCACGTTATTAGATAAAAAAGTAAAAGCACTCAATTACTGAACTGCAAAGGAAGAAAAATACATTATTTCACTTAATTATTAATAGAAACAACAATGCAAACACACATCACAAACACATTTAGTGCAAAGCTCAGCACATGCTGTCCAGACCCCATACAGCCCTTTGAATACCTCTCATTCTGTAACCGAGCATTTCTATAACAAATACCTGCAAAGGCCAGGAAAATAATGCAAATGAATAAAGAAGTGCAGATAGAGATTATATGTCATTGAGTTCATATCTTATTTCTTATTTGTTTATGGAGTTTTGTACACAGAAAAAATGGTTACTGTAGAAAAGTAATAGTGTATCTACTATGAAAATAACAATTCTTATGTGGATCTAGTTATCAGGAAAACAATAGGGAGCACTAAGAACTATGGGAATCAGGAAAGTAAATATCACAATGCAAGATAAAACACTTCAGTCAGCTTCATGATTTTGGTGATGGTAGAATGGCATATTGATGATGTAAAATCTTCAGTTATTTCTCAATTTGTATGAAATCTCTTGATATTTAAACTGTTACAAAACTTTTTAAAAATAATGTATGCTGATTTATATCTGAGAGCTTTAAATACATGAGCCTTGATATCAAATACCAACCACTTCTTTATCCCTTTTGCCATAAACTTAAAAAAAGAATATCATTAAGTAATTTTGCCTAAAACTATCTAAAGAGAGAGAAAATTATCTAAGATAGACATTAAGTTTTATAAAGGAAAGAGCAATACTAAGTGAGAAGACCTAGAAGGATAATTCTATGGATAAGCCCTGATAGATTTATAACACATGCAGAGAGAAGCAATAAAACTAAGCAAAAGATCAAAGGTAAAAACTGTGAGAAATATTCACAACATTATACATATACATTCATAACAAAGTTAAAAGTCAATAAAGCGAATATACTCCAAAGAAAAATAAATTTAGAGGACTTCAAATGATAGTGTTCTAGCTGGGTGAAAACTTGCACTTAAATTGAGATTATGTTTACAAGTTACATTAATTGATATTGCTCATACATCTTCAAAGCAAAATATCACTAGGAAATATTTTAATTGGTGTTTTTTGCAGTTTATCTGACAATTTCTCTGCCTGCTAACTTTCTTGACAAGTAGCAAATAATCTATGTTCAGGTAAAAAGTAGTTCAAACCATTTGACATTAAAAGAGAAAAATTATTTAAATTTTATTGTAAATAAAAGTTAAGCTGATTTATGCTATAATAGTTGCATGTATTTATTATGAAAATTGGTGATTTGATGAAAGATAAAGTCCAGAAGAAAAGTCAACTATATGGAGCTGTGAAGAATAGATGATAATTTGTAGAAAACTAAAAAATTTAGTTTTAACTCCAGGATAAACCACTGAAGATTTTTTTAAAAAAAATTTTCAAAAGACAGATAAGATATATTTGAAATTCCAAATGAATCATCTCGGCTGCTGAGAATATGCCCAAGAGAACAGATTCACAAAATGCAAAGAAAAACTTCTGGAGATTGGCTGTGAGGTTGTAATAATAGTCTAGGTATGAAGACTTGATAGCAGCTTGGACCAGGATACAGCAGTGGAGGTTAATGATTCAATTCTATGCACATAAAAGTAGGCCTCATGTGGTGAAACATCAAGTTGAATACAGGTTGAAAAAATGTTCACATGCAACTCCATATACCTGTATATGTGAGCTGTGAAAGAGGATGACAGATCTTGGAGGGAGGAAATCAAAACCATTTGGTGCAAGAGTTTGAAATGGCTATGACATCCAAGTCAAAGAGGATTTCTGGGAAAAGGATCCCAGGTGATTGGTCTGAAATGCATTAATTTCAGGTTTCAGCATAGATACAATTTTCAAACCATAAACGAGGTCACCTAAGACACTGAGCAATCTGATAATCACTGATCATACCTAGCTTTGGAATAGTCGGTATGTGACTAGTATGAATTGAGACATACTATAAGACAAATTTATTTGAAAGATAGCATTATAAAGAATGTAAAATACCTGATTTATAATTGTATATTTATTACTGATTTGAATGATTTAAAAATATACTGTGTTAAACAAAGTGCAGTTGAAATCACCTGCTCTTTTTACAAAAAAACAATTTAACATTTTATACCTTGGGCTGGGGATTTATCTTAGTGGTGCCGCCACCTGCCTCACAAGCACAAGGTCCTGAGTTCGATACCTGATACAAAAATATAAAATTATATACCTGGCCTCTATTCAGATAATTTTTGAATATTACTCATTTGAAATGTGAGGTTAAACAGAGAAAAGTACCTGATGAATGAAACACTCCTTTTTTAGAAAGAGAATATAAATTTTCAAAACCAAGTAAGTTATTTTAGGGAGAGACTGATGAAGTATATAATTATGCTGATGAGTCTAGTCAAGATTCAAATGTGAAGCGGCCATTGGTTTTAGTGATTAGGAGGTCACTGTAGACTTTGACAAGAGTCAAATCAAAAACTCTATTATACTTAAATCTAAATTGGACTGAGCACAAGAGAAGCAAGGAGGAAGAAACTGGAATGTAGACAACTTTGAAAAAGATCAGAAAAATCTAATTGTAACTAAATGGCCATGTAGAACTAAGACAACTGTTAGACATTTCAAGTCAAATATTAATAACAAAACTGACTATGATGAATATGATCATTATGTATACTTGAAATATACCAATAAAATTAATTAATTAAAAAATTAAAATTGATAGGGAGAAGAGACTGCTCCTACAATGAAGAGCAAGAAATTGAGTCTTAACAGTTTATCCACTTAATTTTGATATTTACTAGTTTTTATTTGAGTAAATCATGAGAACAAAATGCTTCTAAAATTTTTTCAAGTTTTAAAAATATTTGCATTAGAGAAACAAGTATGAGCTTGGGATACAAAAAATTCACTGTTGCCTTCTGACCTCCACAGCTCCTTTTCTATGGCTGGCAAAAAGGGGTCAGGAGCCCAGCCAAGAGGAAGGGGCTTCTGAGCTGCTGTCCCACTGCTGCTGGACCAGATGAAGGGGATTCCAGGATGCCTTCTATCCTGCCATTGCCAGCCCAGAGGAAAGGGCTTTTGGGCTGCTGCCCATCCTGCTGCTCCCAGCCTAGAGGAAGGGGCTTCTGAGCCACTGTCCCACCTCTCCCAGCTCTCCCAGCTCAGAGGAGGTGAGCCGTGCAGGTGCCAACAACACTCCCTTCCCCAGTTGAAATGAGAAGACACATAAAAAAGTCTCAAAACCAGACTTCCAGATCACCTACAGCAATCACAAAGGTAAAGGAGATGGAACACTCTGATACTGAACAACCTGGACCCACTGAAATGGCAACAAGAGAAGATGTGGAAAAAATGAAATCAGAAATAATTTCTCAGATATCAGCAGAGATTGTGCATGTAGTGCAAGACATGATTAATAAATCTAGAGAGGAGCTCAGGAACATGATGGAATCCCATCATAGGAAACAAATGGAATCCATAAAACAGATGCAAATACATTTCCAGGACATGAAAAACTCCACTGAAAGTCTACACAGCAGAATGAGCCAATGTGAGGACAGAATTTCAGATATAGAAAATAAGATTGCAATTAATGATCAGGAAAAGAAAAATTGCTTCATAATTGTAAGAGAACATGAGAAATCAATCCAGCACCTGTTAGACAATGCAAAGAAGAATAACATAAGACTGATGAAAGTCAAAGAAGAAACAGGAGAGAGTGCAGACAATATAAAAAAAACTGTTCACAGAGGTAATGGCAGAAAACTTCTCAAGCAGGGGAAAAGAGCTTGACATACAGATAAGTGAGGCATATAGGACTCCAAATAGCCTTGATCAAAAAATATCTACACATAGGCATATAATTGTTAAGATCGCAGAAACTCAACAGAAGAACAAAGTTCTACAAGGAGTTAGAGAAGAGAAATAAATCACATACAAAGGAAAGCCCATCAGAATCACAGTAGACTTCTCAACACAAACAATCAAGGCAAGAAGAGCTTGGAGTGACATAGTCCAAGCCCTGAAAGAAACCAGCCTCCAACCCAGATTGATGTACCCTGCAAACCTATCTTTCAAAATTGATCAAGAAATAAGATACTTTCATGACAAAGAGCACCTTAGGAAATTCATGAATACCAAACCAGCACTCCAAAGAATTTTACACAATATCCTAGGAGCAGACACTGAGGATCACCACCCCAGGAAGCAAAGCAGAATGAACCCATTAGGCATGACAAGAAATTAAATGTAAAGGGGGAGAACCCAACAAAAAGAAAAAGTTATGGCAATGACAAGTCAATACATTTCAGTTATAACCATCAATGTTAATGGTCTCAATTCACCAATCAAAAGAAATAGACTGGCAGAATGGGTCAACAAGCACAATCCAACAATATGCTGCATACAAGAAACACACTTAATTCATAAAGAAATTCATAGACTGAAAGTTAAAGGGTGGAAAACAATACTCCATGCAATGGAAACCTGAAAAAAAGCAGGAGTAGCTATCCTCTTGGCAGATCAAGTAGATTTCAAACCAACACTGATTAAGAGACATGAAGAAGAACACTACATCCTTGTAAAGGGAACAATCCAAGAGGAAGAGATGACAATCACAAATATCTATGCACCAAACACTAGTGCACACAACTATATAAAACAAATACTAATGGACATGAGAAGTCATATACGCACTAATACAATTGTAGTGGGGGACTTCAACACCCCACTGTCACTAATAGATAGATCAACTAGACTAAAAATAAGTAACGAAATACTAGAACTCAATCGAACTCTTGAACAAGTGAACTTAACAGATGTTTACAGAGTCTTCCACCCCACAAAATCAGAATACACATTCTTCTCATCTGGACAAGGGTCGTTCTTGAAAATAGACCACATACTCACACACAGAACATGTTTAAGTAAGTGCAAAGGGATTGAAGTTATCCCCTGTATATTATCAGACCACAGTGTGTTGAAATTGGAGATTCATGGCAAAAGAAATTCAAAAAAATTCATAAACACGTGGAAATTGAACAACACACTTCTGAATAACCAATGGGTTACAGAGGGAATTAAAGAAGAAATCAGACAGTTCCTTCAATTAAATGACAATGACAATACAAGATATCAGAATCTATGGGACACAATGAAAGTAGTCTTGAGATGGAAATTCATAGCAGTGAATACTCATATTAGGAAAACAGAATGAGCCCAATTAAACAACCTGATACTGAACTACAAGCTTCTAGAAAAAGAGCAGGACAAACTCAAAGCTCATACAAGGGGGGAAATTATAAAGATCAGAGGAGAAATCAGTGCAAGTGAGGCTAAGAGAACGATACAAAAAATCAATGAAGCCAAGAGTTGCTTCCTCAAAAGAATCCGCAAAATTGACAAACCCTTAGCCAACCTTGTCAGAAAAAGGAAAGAAAAGGCCCAAATCCATGCAATTAGGAATGAAAAGGGTGAAATTACAACAGACCCGGCAGAAAGCCAGAGGATCATCAACACCTACTTCCAGAAACTATATGCCTATAAGTTGGAGAACACATAAGAAATGGACAGATTTGTAGATACATATGAATTACCAAAGTTGAACGAAGAAGACCTAAAAATTCTAAACAACCCAATATCAACCAATGAACTGAAAATGTAATTAAAAACTTACCAACTAAGAAAAGCCCGGGTCCTGATGGCTTCACTGCTGAATTCTACAAGACATTTAGAGAGGAACTACTGTCATTACTGTTTAAATTCTTCAGTGAAATTGAAAGGGAGGCAATACTTCCAAAATCATTCCTATAAGTAATCATCACCTTGATCCCCAAAGCAGAGAAAGACCCAACTGAAAAAGAGAACTATAGGACAATCTCACTAATGAACATAGATGCAATATTCCCTAATAAGATACTGGCAAATAGAATGCAGAAGATCATCAAGAAGATCATACACCCTGATTAAGTGGGATTCATCCCAGGGATGTAGGGATGGTTCAACCTATGCAAATCAATCAATGTAATACACTATAGCAATAGAGCCAAGGATAAAAACCATAGGATTATCTCCATAGATGCAGTAAAAGCATTTGAAAAAAATCCAACATGCATTTATGATAAAAACCCAACAAAAAATTGGAATAGAGGGTCTGTACTTCAAACTAATAAAAGCCATCTATGAAAAACCAATGGCCACTATCATATTAAATGGTCAAACACTGAAATCTTTCACACTAATATCAGGCACATGACACGGATGTCCACTATCACCACTCTTGTTCAATATAGTTTTGGAAACATTAACCATAGCAATTAGACAAGAGAAATAAATAAAAGGAAATGAAGAAGTCAAATTGTCATTATTTGCAGATGACACGATACTCTATATAGAAGGCCCCAAGAAGTCCACTGAAAGTCTTCTACACTTAATAACCAAATTCAGTAATGTAGCTGGTTACAAGGTCAACACAGAAAAATCAATGACTTTCCTCTACATGAATAGCAGACTCACTGAGACAGAAATAGGGCAAATAATTCCTTTCACACAAAAAACTGAAATACCTAGGAATCAACCTAATGAAAGAAATCAAAGACCTCTTCTCTGAAAACTATGGCACTCTGAAAAGAGAGATTGAAGATGATATCAGAAAATGGACAGACATCCCCTGCTCCTGGGTAGGAAGGATTAATATAGCGAAAATGACTATACTTCCAAAACTGCTATAGAGATTCAATGCAATTCCAATTGAGATCTCAGCAGCATACTTCACGAACCTTGAGAAAACAATCCAAAAATTCATTTGGAATGAGAAGAGACCCAGAATACCAAAAGCAATTCTAGGTAACAGAGACATGGCAGGGGGTATCACAATCCAAAACTTGCAACTATGCTACAAAGTTACTGTGATAAAAACAGCATGGTACTGGCAAAGAAACAGACCTGAGGACCAGTGGAACAGACTAGAAGATGCAGAAACAATGCCAGACACACTGAGCCATCTCATCTTTGATAAAGGAGCCAAACACCCTCACTGGAGGAAAGATAGCCTCTTTAATAAATGGTGCTGGAAAAATTGGGTTTCAACTTGCCAAAGATTAAAACTAGACCCATATCTCTTGCCATGCACTAAACTAAAATCCAAATGGATTAATGATCTAAATATTAAAATAGAAACTCTGAACCAGTTGGAACAGAGGTTAGGTAGAACTCTTAAATACATCGGTATAGGAAAATATTTTATGAACAAAACCTCAGTTGCCCATGAACTAGCCCACCAATCAACAAGTGGGATCTCTTCTTATTATAAACCTTCTGCACAGCAAGAGAAACCACCCCCAGTGTGAAGAGACAACCCACAGTGTGGGAAAAAATCTTCACCTGCTTTTCCTCAGGCAAAGGTCTACTATCTCGAATCTATAAGAACTTAAAAAGATCAGACCTCACAAATTTAAAGACCCAATCTGAAAATGGGCATCTGAAATGAACAGACATTTCTCAAACAAAGAAGTAGAAATATCAAATAAATACATGAAAAAATGTTCAACATCACTGGTCATTCCAGAGATGCAAATGAAAACAATGCTGAGATTCTACCTCACCCCAGAAAGAACGACTGCTATCAAGAAATCAACCAATAACAAATGCTGGCAGGGCTGTGGGGAAAGAGGAACCCTGCTCCACTGTTGGTGGGAGTGCAGACTGGTGCAACCACTGTGGAAATCAGTATGGAGATACCTCAAAGAACTAGGACTGGAAGTCCCATTTGACTCAGCTATTCCACTGCTGGCGATCTTCCCTGAAGAATTAAAAGAATCATACCACAGTGATATATGTGCACCCATGTTCATAGCAGCACAGTTTGTGATAGCTAAAACTTGGAAATGGCCCAAATGCCTATCAACTGGAGACTGGATAAAGAAAATGTGGGGTTTTTTTTTTATAAAATGGAGTACTACTCAGCCATAAAAAATGAGAAATTAGAGACACTTAGAGCTAAGTGGATGCACATTGAGGCGATACTCTTAAGTGAAATAAATAGGACACACATGTATAAATACTGAATAGTTTCTCTGGTGTGAGAAACTGAAAGTGTAAATAAGGACTAAAACGTACAATAGGTAATGTGAAATAGGAAGAAAAGGGGCAAAGGCGAAGGGGAAGTGGGAGGGGTAGGGGAAAGGAAAGAAAGGAATGGAATTAATATGAGAAAATGGAAAAATGGAAACAAAATCTTTGTAAATAAGGAGGGATGGAGGTATTGAAGGGAGAGCTGGGCAAGGGTGAAAAATAAGAACCAAGAGAGATTATGTAAAGGTGCAAATTTCCAATGATGAATGTCATTATATTGTATGCCTAAAATGTACCAATGATTAGAATGAATAATCGATAATGCAAAATAGGAAGAAAAGGTCCAAAGGGGTAGGGGTAGTGGGAGGGGCAAGAGAAAGGAAAGAAGGGAAAGGAAAAATGCTGAGAAATGGAAAAAATGGAAATAAAGTCTTTGTAAATCGGGAAGGGTGGAGGGGGTGAAGGGAGCGCAGAGAATGGGGAAAAAATAAGAACCAAGATGCATTATGTAAAGGTACAATTCCCAGTGAGAAATGTATTTGTGTTGTTTACCTACAATGTACCAATAAAAGAATTTATGTAATAAAAAAGGGAGGTCAGGAAACTAAAAAATTGAACAGAATACACAGGGAGACATGAGAATGGTCCATCCACAGGAGCTGGGAAAGATACACCCTAACCTGTAGCAAAGAAAACTGCCTCCTAGTTATTTAGGTAAAAGACGCAATTTTCTTTATTTTCAGTTCCTCCCTGGTATTTCATTTTGTGCCTGTTTTTTTAAACAAATTTCTTGCTTTTTACTATGAGAAGAGTGCTATTTGTGATAGCCCTCTAAATTTCTACCTGCATCTTTAATAATTTTATTAGTACCAACTAGAAATTATGAGGGTGATAAATTATACACATTTATATAGCTTCTAATAAAATACCAGGGTCTAAGAATAGATTGAACTAGATTTTATCTTCTTTAACCCTGAATGAAAGTGTCTCTTCTGATATTCCTTACAGCTCATGTTTATCATGACTAAAGACCTATTTCTGCAGAACTCTAACAACTTTAAAATATTTGGGATTCTTTCTGAATTGAGAATTTGACTAAATTTCTGAAACTTCTTCTCAGAAAAATAAGAATGCATCCAAAACTCCACTGAATCTCAAAAGATGCTGTGATCATGACCTTAATCCACGTTTTCCATTGTTAGCTTGTTTGTTTATTGACACAGGATCTCACTATGTTGACCAGGCTGGTCTTGAACTCATGGGTTCAAGTAATCCTCCTTCAGTCTCTCAAGTTTCTGGTTCTGCAGGCATGTATTCCGAGGTTCTAATCTTTCCTTAGCTCTATATATGGAGAAATTATGATGAAAGATGAAATTACTCGATATTTTTATAATTACTCCAATATCATCACATTAATTGTAGTACATGTGAAAATTAAAGACAGACAGAAATACAAATATACTTTTAAATTCATTCAACTATCCTTTACCTCATAAAAACTGATGGCAATAAACAATGGCAAAAGTGTGCTGTTGGACTCCTCTGCTTCAGGTTCATGGTGGTATAATAATATAATATATAATATTTTATTTTACAGTTTTCTGCAGAACTAGAGGCACAAAGACTTCTCTGGAAGTGGAGGTGATAAACTGCTGTGGAGTGTTGAGTATCCGGTACCTAGTGATCATCATTTCTTTTGATCAGGGTTCCTAAGAGGGACTTACCAAAGGTCACAGCATAAAAATAGGTAAAGTAGAAGTTAAAATATTGCACTTTCAAAGACATAAATCACCAGGAACTGTATGCCAAGTAAGGTGATACACTGGCAAACTTGTACGCAGTGTGGGGAATCTCAAAAGGAAACGTTTGCATATTCTGAAATGCTAATGGGTATAAATTCAGCGTTTAGAATATAATCCCTGGCACCTGTCAACAAGTTGGCTGCATCTAAAAAATTGTTTTACTTGCAGCATTTTAAGGGCATTTTTCTATGCTTTCTTATAAATCTTTGAGGAAGGGATGGGAAAATTGTGTTTTCTGAGTGACTCTTCATTGTCAGGCACCTTTTAGTTTAATTTTGTGTATGATCACTTGTAATTTTTTAATGCTTCCACTGGTTGGAATTGAATTTCATTTTGAAAATGAATATTTTGAAGTTTTGGAAGACTGAATAATTTTACAAACTGGCCAGTACAAATGGTCATTGCTGATATTTGAGCAAAAGTTTGTCAAAATCCTATGACAAACTCCCGTGTTCATATTTTAAAGCAATAAAGGTGCATATCCAGAGACTACTTTGATTCTATTTAGTCTTCACATTAATCTAGGCAAGTTTTCCATTTGAATGTGATACCCCAAAGTATTTCCAGATGTTCTAAGTCATTGATATTTAAACCTCTCATTAGATACTTCCATATACGAAGATGTAGTTCAGTCCTGCTATGGAAATGAAGTGCTAGTACTACTGTTGTCTTAATTTTTCTTTAGTCAGGTCTTTGTGGAGGCTTAGGTCTAGATCTGCTCAATTGCTTCAGTTCACCAGGGATCTCATGAACATGTTCTGTTCTGAAGGCTGGAAGCAGTTCCGCTTTCCCACATTAAACACATTTTCCAGCTGGCTGCCACTTCCGCTTCCTTCTTAGCAACTTTCTGGGCAGAGTGAGTAGGTGATTTTCAAAACCAGAATGAAGTTAATAAACCAAACAAATACCTAAAATGCTCTGTAATGCTTGTCAGTGAAGAGCATTGACCTCGCATTTTATTCTACAATGTTCTAGATTTATACTTTTGTACCTTTGAATATCCTGTATTTTAATTGTCTGCTTGCCTCTCGGCTTTTCTCATGTGCATAGACCAAATATATTTAACTACTAGAAAAAGAAAGAACCTTCTCTCTTACAATTTCTCCAATATAAAGTCCTAAGCCAACAGATTTAATAAAAAATCACTTCTATTTATCTACTAACAATAAATTTAGTGTTCCTAAAGTAGCTTTAAAATATATCCATCTCATTGTCATGGACAATTTCTCTATCTAACCTTTTTTTTCCTCAGAAAGTGTCTATATTATTATTAATTTTTTAGCTGGATTCCTCTCCTCATCACAGGTTTTTCTCTGTCCTAATCAAGTCCAAATATTTCACCCAAAAGAATTTATTTCTGATATTGTTATCACATAGCAACATATACATGAAGACAAATAGAATAAAATACTAATTTGAAAAATACACAATTTCGGTGTTCCAAACACTGGAATTTTTAAGTGCAAATGTCTAATTTTTACAGGCAGATAGTACACTCATCTACTCTAGATCTCAATTCCATTTTATAAAGATCCCTGTAGAAATGTAGAAACCAAGTTAATGAGTTTTCCTTTGAGATAGAGTAGGTGATTTTCAAAACCAGAATGGAATTAATAAACCAAACAAATATCTAAAAGAATCTTTTAAAAGGTTGGACCTAGATAGAGATCCATTTTCAAGATCTTGAGACAGAAAAGAGTTGAGAAAATTTATGACACGTAAAGGCTAAAAGGCATTTGTAACAAAGCAGGAAGAGTGAAATTCAGTCAGACAAGGTCGGGTTAAAAGGAAGGCTTTTTAGGAAATGGTAAGAAATACTGAGAATTCACTGGAGAATTTTATTCAAGAATGAGACCTAACTTCAGATAAAAATACTTAAAAAGTAACTGTAATCATTCGGCGTAGAAATGTTACAAAGTGATGGAACGGATGAAGGAGGCCAGGGGTTAGGCCATCCCACTAGGTTGTTTGGCGTAATGGTGCCTTGACCTAGAGAATAACAGTGTAGGTGATAAGAAATAATTGAATTTGATGTTTGCTAGAGGTAGAACAGACAGAACATGGTAAGTGCAGAGTTTGAGGGAAATGACAATCAAGGTAACCTCAGTGTTTCATACTGAGCAGCTAAAACCACGAGAAATTTTTAGGGTAGGTTTGTTTCTTTTTTTTGGTACCAGGGATCGAACTCGGTACCTTGCACTTGCAAGGCAGGCACTAGAACCACTGAGCTAAATCCCCAGCCCTAGGGTCAGTTTTTATAATCTTCATTTTGGGCTATAGATTTTTTTCTCTCTGATAAATTCTATAGTCCTTTCTCAGAGTATTTTTGGATGAATAAAAGGTGTATACTAATGATTAATTGCATGGATTAATCCAAATAAATATTTTAAAAATAGAATTTTGATGTTGTAATATTTCTATGTCTCAGTATGTTAAATAACAATGTCCAGTACTAGGTCTAGTAAGTTTTGTAATTTCAGAGTGCCATGTGTAAAAGATTTTAAAATGTTTTCAACAAATGTGATATGTTTTTGTTTGGAAGTGTCAGAGATAATTCTAATACACTGTGAATTTTATGTATATTCATAAGGAAAATAATAAATTTGTGTTAAACTCTAAGAAAAATAAAAGTAAAAAGGTTGTCATTTAAATTCATAGACTGTATGGCTTTTATTTATGAGTATTAGGTGAAAAAGAAGCCTAGTGTAGAACATTCTGTTTAAGTAAGATAACACAATACAAATTGTAGGGGGAAATTCATATCAACCTAATTAAATTTTTCGTTCTTGTTATTACTGTTCTTAGCTCATGTTTATGACATACAATGCTTACATTCATGGAGGTTCCTAGGTTCTTGTGCATGGCACATCTTAATTCTGCTTATTTCCCCTCCTCTTCCCTCCTTCTTCTGTTCTCAGCCTCCAGAGAGCTAAAGACATCATGCCACAACTATTGATGAACACCAAAGTTCATAGCAGCACAACTTACAATAGCTAAATCCCAGCAGCAGCCAGTATACCCATCAACAAACATGGATAAAGCCAAGGTGCTATCTATATATAACTCAATACTGTTCAGCTATAAAGAAGGATAAATTCAAAGCATCCATTAGAAAATACAATGTTGAGTGAAATTAATGAATCACAGAAGTTTACATATGGTATAGTATCTTTGATTTCAGTAAGGAAAAGTCCTTTTATTTATTTTATGATAAAAATTTAGAAAACAAATGATCTTGCTATATATATTTTAACAAAAATTTTTTCCATTTATTTATTCACATTCATCTTTAAAACTTATGAACATTATCAAATAATGTCTAGTACTGAGAGCTACCAATGTCCTTTTATCCAGGATGGTGGAGAATTGGCCATACTTTATAATTCACATTTTTGTCAAACTGTAGATTTAACATGGGACAGTTCATGTTATGACAATTCATGTTATGTATCAACAGAGCTGGCTAAGGGTGACCAAAGAATTGGCAAAACATTACATCTGGGTGTTTCTGGAGATGATTAGTACCTGAAGCTGTCAGGTCACATGGATAGTCACCCTCACCATTGTGAGTGAACATCTCACAATTTGGTGAGAAAGTGAATAGAAAAGTTGGAGGCAAACTTGGTCTTTTCTTGAATCAAGACATTCATCTTCTTCTGCTTTCTCATCCCTAGGTTCTCAGGCCTTGGAACTCAGAGTGGAACAAAGGTTATCAGCTCTGCTGTTTCTAATACACAATTCCATCACCAGCTTTCTTGATCCTCCAGCTCGCAGTATATCTCTGGAACTTCCTCCCCATCATCCCATCATTGTGTGAGCCAATTCCTATTATACACACATTGACGCATGCATGTATACAGGTAAGAGGTATATATATTTATACACTATTTGTACAATTATATCTATGTCTCCAGAGAATTCTGAATGACATCGTGGGATCTTCTGTATTAG
This sequence comes from Heterocephalus glaber, assembly GCF_053883595.1. Classification (NCBI taxonomy): domain Eukaryota; kingdom Metazoa; phylum Chordata; class Mammalia; order Rodentia; family Bathyergidae; genus Heterocephalus; species Heterocephalus glaber. Next base: position 8,098,683 of record NW_028258293.1, read on the forward strand.
GCACTGTATTATTCAGTTTTTCATTGTTGGAGCCAAATACCCAGTACACACAATTTAAAGAAGGAAGGGTTTATTTTTTGCTTCTGATTTCAGAGAGTTCAGTCCATGGTTGCCTAGCTCCAGGACAGAAGCATCATGGTGTAAGGACGTGATGTAGCACAGCTGTTTATCTCATGGTGGCCAGAAAGCAGAGTAGGGGAACTGCACCAGAGAGGAAGAGGTCGGAGCTCATCTGTAACATCCCAGGTCATGCTTCCATGACCCACCAAGACACACCCAGATGTATGCTTTATGAATCCTCCATGTGGCTCAAAAGCCAACTAAGGTGACAATCTACCTTTCTTATCAAAGGCATGAAGCCACAAATCAACTTTAAGTCTATGAGACTGGATTTTGAAAACTGAAATATAAATAAATTTCTCCAAAATACTTCACTTCTCTGGATTTTAAACTAATGTTTTATTCATTTACTATTAAAGTCCAAATATTAAAATCCTAGGAGTGGCTGTAATAAAAGAAATGATATCAATCTAATAAACATAGTGTTGCAGCTACAGATAATTCTCATATCTCAAAGGAAGCTTATCCTACTCATGCAAAATGAGTTTTTAAAAACCTAGAGAATACAGACATACCTTAAATAGACATCTGTCCCCAGAGAGAAAGAAGATGCTTATGCTGGAGTGAAACTAAATTAATTTTCTTCCTCTAATCCAGCAATAATTTCAGCACCTTACCCACTGTAAGAAAAAGTATTTATTATGACCAGAAAGGGCATCTACAGAGAAGCAACTGGCAACTAAAAGTACAAAAATATGCAGAGCCAAGAATGACCAGAAATGTGTGGCCATGAATGAGAAAGACTAAAATCAATGAACAAACCATAAATATTGGTGTTAATAAGGCAGACAAGGATCTTTAAAATATATTCAACTAATTGATTTAGGTCTCTTACAAAGCAGCTAAATTGTGAGTACAAAAACACAAAGCAAAATAAATTTCATGAAGGAAACGGAAAGTGCTACTGCAAGGAACGCTAGAGAGATAAGCAAGTGCAACAGCCATGCTGGTTGACACAGAGCAAAGTCCAGTGGTCTGGATGAAACATCAAATGAGCCCCAATATTTCCATAAGCCAAAACTTAATCCTGAGCATGGACCAAACTTTCCTCAAGGCTTGGAAAACTGAGAGAGGAAGAGAGCTCTACAAAATCAAAGTCAAGGTGAAGGAACAAGAGCTGACAGAGAAGCTGGAGGGAAATATCCAGAAGGTTTAGTTCAGGCAAGCAATGAAGTTGGAGACACTAAACAACAGATGTTCAATGCTAACAGAATGGCGATATGTGGGAAGAAGAAGCAATGTAGGAAAGATTTTCAAAACTAGAGAGAAGGCAATGCCTAGTCTCAAAGCTTTAAAGAAAATTCTGGTCCTCTTTTTGAAGCCTGATGATATAAAGTTGAAGTCCATACTCATTTATCATGGCTTTAATCTTAAAATATTAAAAATTGTACTAAATATACTCTGCCTCTGCACTATTACAGAACAGACAAAGCATTTGTTCACCATATGGTTTACTGAATATTTTGTATTCACTATTGAGACTTAATGCTTAGAAAAGATTTTTTTCAAAATATCATTGCTCATGGACAATGCACCTGTTTACTGAGGAGCTATGATGGAGAAGTAAAATGAAAATAACATCAAGTTTGTGTTGGCTCACACAGTATTTTATCTGAAGCCCATGGAGCCAAGGGTTATTTTGACTATGAATTCTTGTTATTTAAGAAACACATTTTATAAGGCTATGGGCACCATAAGTAGTGGGGGTTTTTTAGGGATCTGGGTGAAATAAATTCAAAATTTCCTGAAATGATGCACCATCTTAGATGCAAATGAGAACATTAGTGATTTACAGGTAGAAAGAAAAAAAGCACAATAACAGGAATTTGGAAGAAGGCCATTCCAACCTTCATGGGTGACTTCAAGGGGTTCAAGACTTCAGTGGAGGAAGTAACTGCAGATATGGTATAAACAGTAAGAAAATTAAAACTGAAAGTAGAGCCTGTGGATGTGACTGAATTTCTGCAGTCTCATGTTAAAACTTTAAGGCATGAAGATTGGCTGCATTGTCCCTTCAAAAGAAGCAAAGAAAACATTTTATAGAAATAGAATCAACTGGTGGAGATGCTGTGAACATTGTTGAAAGAACTAAGATATAGGATATTACATAAATTTAGCTTATAAGTCAGTATTGGAGTTTCAGTCCAATGTTGAGAGAAGTTCTACTGTGGGTAAAATGCTGTGGGTATTAAACAGCATAGCATGCTACAGAGAAACCTTTTATGAAAGGAAGAATGAATCAATACAGAAAATTTTATTTTTATTTTTAGGAATTTCCATAGCTACATCAAATTTCAGTTACCACCATCCTGATTAATCAGCAGTTATCGACACTGAGGCAAGACCCTCCTCTTGAAAAGTTTATAACTTGCTGCGAGCTCAAATTATTGGTAGCATTATTTTGCAATAAAATATGTTAATTAATGTATGCATGACAAATTTTAAACAGTGCTACTACACACTTAATAGACTACAGGGTAGTAAAAACTTACGATATATTTTGGAGAAATGATAAATGTTGTGACTTGCTTTATGGTGGTCCAAATATAAAACAGCAATATTTCTGGATTATCCCTCTTTTCATAACTTTGACCTGGAGGGATTATTACTATCAGACTGGTGTAGATAGCATAATTTTTGTCCTACTTGTATATTTAAAAGGTTATGATGACATCTCATGTCCAGCTTTGTATTCTAATTTTTAAAGTATTATAAAATTGATTCATATAAAATGTTCCTTAGAAACAATTTTAATTAAGTTAATTGAAGTAGGTAAGATCCAAAGAGATTTCTTCAAAGAGATGGATTGGATTTCTAAGACTAATAATTTGTCCTTTTCTCTACAGCTCAAATTAATATCTGTGCATGACTTTGAATAAGGAAAAGGCTCACACGTGGATATAAGGAGCTACAGGAAATAGAAAAATTTTTGAAAGCAGTGTTTCCTCCTAAAAGATAAGATAACCTAGTTTATAACACTTTCAAAACCAGTCAAATTTCTTTTTAAACAACAACAAACATACTAAGAAAAGCATCAAGAATCACAAAGCAATGATTTCAGAGAAAATAATACATAAAGCATTATTTCAGAAAGATGAAAATTAACAATTGTAAACAACAACAAAAAAATCAGTATTTTCAAGGAAGAAAATAGATAAATGGCTGATAAGTCCATTGGGTATAATGTCTAAATTTAGATTAAAACATAATAAATTTCAGTACCTTTCTGATATCAATCATCTTCTAGAATTGTAAGTGTGCTACAAATTTAAAAAGTGCTCTAATTAAAGCTAGTCTTCATCTGGAAGTATACTTTTCCTGAAATTGGCTTATATTTTGAAGAAAAAAGAAGAAACAGACATAGAAGGGTTAAGTGTCAAAAGAATCATATGGCCTCAAAATTTGGAAGGCAATATTTTTTTAAAGAACCATTCCAAAATAAATGAAAAAGTCATGAAGATTTTCTTTCTAAAATTGCAAATCAAACATCCTGCTGGTGGTGAACTGGAAGAGCAGCAGAGTGAAGAGCACCAGAGTGAAGAGCACACTTGCTGACCTGATACGATCCCTTTGCCACACCATGTTCTTGCTGTATGGTTCACAAAATCCTTTCACCTCTGGGTTCCCCATGACTGTATATATCTCAGGTTCAACGAAGAAGATGAAAGTATGCCTTGAAAATTATAATGTGCTCTATGAAAGTATATTTATTAATATTTTTCTAAGAGGAACCATTACTATTCATTATCTATTTACAGAAATGGAAGCAAATAGGTGCTGCTTGGGTGCACAACAAGAAGCAGGGTGATTAAATGGCTACCAAATGACGACTTGGCATTAAGCCCTTTGTGGCTATCGGCAGGAGCACTGGAAGCACAGCGTAAGCCATGTAAAAGATCTCAGATCTTTCATTTCCAATTCTTCCTCAGTCCACAATCTCAAGAAAAGATAATTTGGGTTCTTCGTATATTCTAGATATTAGTCCTCCATCAGAAGCCTACTGAGCACTTTCTCCCATTCTGTAGATTGCCTTTTCATGCTGTTGTTTCTTTTGTTGTGCAGAAGCTTTTAACTTGATAAACTCCCCTTTGTTGATACTTGATAATACTTTCTGTGCTCTTGCAGTTCTGTTTAAGAAGTCCTTGCCTGTGCCTGTTGCTTCAATAATTTCCCTATGTTTTCTTCCAGCATTTTCAAAGTTTCTGTGTCTATGCCTAGGTCTATGAGTCATTTTAGTACAGGGTGAAAGTGATCTAACTTAAATCCTGCACATGGATAACCAGTATCCCACCACTGTGTAGTAAGGAGGCTGTCTTTTCTCCAAGGCATGTTTTTAGTCTGTTTGTCTGAAGTCAGTTGCTCAAAGTATGAGGCTATTTCTGAGTCTTCTGTTCTATGTGATCAAGCAAAAATGAACCAATAAACTGAATAGATGCTTCTTAAAAGATATAATAAAATAGCCAGTAAGTACATGAGAAAATGTCCATCATCATTACCCACTGGGGACATGTAAGTGAAAACAACTCTGAGAACCATTTTATCCAAGCCAGAATGGCTCTCACCAAGAACAAGAGTCTTTAGGACCTCAGACACACAAGCTTAAATATCTCATGGTTTCTCTTATATAAGAAACCCAAAATTCAAATAAATTAAAGAAATAAATGAAAGATAGATAATAAGCAACAGGGAGGTAGATATTTTACAGATAAGAAGAGGACAAACAGATGAAGGGAAGGGAAGGGAAAAGGGTGAGAAAAAGTGTGTTATGTACATGTACCAACTACCAACAAAGAATGTAATCATTATACACTGAAAACTGTATGAATTAAAAGATTTTAAAAGGAGAATTAACTAGAACTTTAAAAACATGCTGCTGAGAATGTTTAGGGAACAGAAGATTTCTATATTGTTGTTGAGAATATAAGCTGGTACAATCACTATAGAAATACATATGGAGATTGCTCAAGAAAACAAAAAATTGAAATTTTATTTGACCCAGATATACTTTTCTTTGGTGTATTCCCAAAGGACTTAAAAGATATCGTGCTACATTGATCCATGAAGACTCATATTTATAGTAACTCAATTCATCAATTCATAGTACCTAAGCTCTGTATACACGATGCCCATCAACAGATAAACAGAGAAAATGTGATATATAAATTTAACAATAAAGAATTATGAAATCTTGTTATTTGCTGGAAAATGGATGAAACTTGACACTATAAGGTTAAGTAAAATAAATCTCTTCTCATAATTTTTCCTTTCCTTTCTTTCCTTTCCCCTTCCCCTCCCACCACCCCTACCTACCCCTTTGGACCTTTTCCAACTTCAAAGTATCAATTATTAGTTATTAATCCTTTTAGTCCTTGTTTATACTTTCATTTTCTCACACTAGAGAAAGTATTCAGTATAAAAAAATGGAAATGAAGTATGTAAATAGGGAAGGGTGGAGGAGGTGAAGGGTGTACAGGTAATGGGGAAAAAATAAGAACCAAGATACATCATATACAGGTACAAGCACCTAATGATAAATGTAAATGTATTGTATACCTAAAATGTACCAATAAAAGAATTTAAGAAAAAAAAAAAGTAAAATAAATCAGACACGGAAAGTTAAATATTGTATTGCTTCAGCAGGGATTTAGCTCAGTGAAGCTGCCATCTGCTTTGTAAGTGCAAGGTTCCAAGTTCGACCCCCAGTACCAAAAACAAAACAAAACAAAATATTGTGTTGCTTCCCTTACATGATCAACTTAAAATATAAATACATAAGAAAGTAGAATAGAATAAAATGAAAGAGATACTGTGTAGTAGGAACCAAAAAGGTAGACTATTTGGAAATGGGGAAAAGAATTAGGATAAAGGTAAGAAAGGAGAAAAGATATAGAAAATGATCAAGATATTTTATATACAAATATAAAATTAACATAACCATCATATATTTTAAAAATAAACTACTATGTTGTTAAAAGAACAATAATTTGGTGCAGTCCAAAGGTCTGTCTGGGGGCTCTCAGCAGAGGTGATAAATAGGATTATCCAAAACATGCAATACAGATTTTGAAGATTTTTTCCTATTTATATGCTATTAAACACACACACACACACAGACACACACACACACACAATGTCCTTTTATATACTGAAGTATATTATTTATTTATGTAATTTTTGAGTATTTTAATCATGAAGGGATGTTGAAATTTTTCAAATACTTTTTTCTGCATCTACTGAAATAATCTGTATCTTTTTTGTTCTTCACTGTGTTACTGTGATGAATCATGTTAATTGGTTTAAATATATTAAAACAACCTTGCATTCCTAGAGTGAATCCCAGTTGATCCTGGTGAATAACCTTTTAAATGTGTTTATTTTCAAAATCTTTTCATTGTAATAAAAACTTAAGGATAAATTTAACAAAGGTGATGAAAGATCTTTACGTGGAAGTCTATAAGAAAAGATGCAAATAAATGGATACCCCATGCACATGGACTGGAAAAGGTAATAATGTTCACATGTCTAGACTTCCAAAGGCAGGCCACAGACTCTCAAAAATATGACAAAGCTATAGTAACTAAAGCAGCATGGTAAAGCAAAAAAATAAACAAGTAGATCAGTGAATCAGCATGGAGAACAGAGATAAATCAACACTCTTTAGCCAACTGTTTCCATTAAAGTGATCACAAACACACAAGCAAATAATAGTATCTTCAATAAATGGTGCTGGGAAAGCTAGATATTTACACACAGAAGAATGAGGCTGGACTCTATGCCTCACATAAATATAAACCAACTCTACCAAAGCCTTAAAAATATGACACACCATGATAAAAATGCTATGAGAAAAATAAATGCAATGACATTTGTCCGGAAAACATTTTTGGATGAGACCCCAAAATCACAGGAAATAAATCAAAAATCAAACTAAAAAGCTAAAGCACTGCAAAGAAAACAACACAGTACAGAAACAACATACAGAATGGTAAAAAATATTTTCAAACTATACATTTGATAAGGAATGTATATCCAGAATATATAGTATTTAACAATGAATAACAAGAAACACACACAAAAAAATAACCAGTTTTTAAAATGCACAAGATACTTAAATAGACCTTTCTCCAATAAAGACTTCCAAGTGGTCAACAGGTATGGTTTAGACGTAGACCACCTCCCAAAAGCTTCATGTATTCAGTGACGGGGGGGGGGGGGGTCCGGAGGGAATTGGATCATTGGAGTGCTACACTCAGCAGGGAATTGATCCACTCATTAATTTGGACTTGAGTGTACTTTTAGGAGGTAGGGTCTGTATAGAAGAGACTGTTCACTGGACACTGACATCCCAAAGAGTGTATCTTCCTCCCTGGCTCCTCTCTGCCCTTTTTGCTTCCTTGTCGCTAAGACAGGAGCATCTCACATCTCCCAGACCCTTCTGCCTTGTTCTTCCTGCCATGGACCCAGCTGACTGTGGACTGAATCCTCCAAAACTTGAGTCATACTGAACCTCCTGACAGAAAAGTAACTAAGACAATGTGTAAATGAAGTGTATGTGCATGTCAAAACCCCAATGAGATAACATCTTACTCTAATGACAGTTGCTATTAACAAAAAGACAAACAATAGCAAATATTGTAGAGAAGGGAAAGTGTTTGCACACTGGTGAGCATGTAAATTAACACCTAAAAGTAGAACTACCATGTGATTCTGCATTCCCAATACTGAGTATTTATTTATCCAAAGGGAATGAATGCAGTATATCAAAGAGATATCTGTGCATCCATATTACTTCTACACTCTTCACCATAGCCTACAAACAGAAACAGACTTATTGTTTATTCACAGATGAATGAATAAATACGATACAGTATATAGACACAAGTGGAATACTGAAATCCTGTCCTTTGTGGTACTGTGAGTAAACCCAGACTATGTTAAGTGAAATGAGCCAGGCACAGAAAGATAAATGGACTATGGTCTCACTCATATGTGGAATCTAAAGAGGCCAATGTCGCAGAAGCAGATGGTAGAAAAGGGGTTACCAGAGCCTAGAGAGGATCGTGGTGTGAGGTAAATACAGAGTACTTAAGGAGAGCACAGTTACACTTAGATAGGAAGAGTAAGTCCTAGTATTTTTTTGCACAGTAAAATAACTATGGTTAACAAATATTGTACTGGATTTTTCAAAATAGCTAGGAGAGAGGATTTTAAAGGTTCTTATAGAAATGATCAATTTATGAGGTGATGAACACTTAAATACTCTAGTTTGATAATTTCATCATGTGCCTAGGTATCAAAACATCACACTGTTCCCCATAAGAATATGTATCTATTTTGTATCAATTGAAATTGAAATAAGAACAAAAGCATTCAATAAAGCATATGAGCTGCCTGGAATTTAGAGACACTTGAAAGTGAACAATGTCTTTGGAAAGGGTCTCAATTAAATTAGCAAAGTTGGTTTCTCAGCAACAACTCATGCCCTAGACTGCTTCCAGAACTTTCTTAAGCAATAAATACTTCTGTGAAAAATTACAGTGAAATAGACGGAGGAATTATTGGTATAAAGAGCAACTGCATGCTATCCATTAGAGATAGGGCCCGTCCTTCCCAAATTAGAGGTAAGTAATGGCAGACCGTGGAAATGGAAGACATACCGTGGAGAAAAGCACAATGGAACAGGTGTGGGTAAAACATCTGGGAGGTGCAATACCATGCACTGTGAGGTCTAAATGGAAAACAAACCCTCCCTTAATGGATCCCTTAGTGTAAGTTTGATTGCTTTGTTAAAGGAGAACCACTGTGATTCTTTCAACACTTTAAATGTTGGTTTCAGCTCCCTGAATTTAGCAGCATGCTTACAGCAGCAGCAAATTAACTCAAGTTAAACCACCTAAAGTAAATTTTTTTTTAAAAAGCTGGACTCTCATTACTGAAAAGATCATGAATCGACTGCACACATGAAAGCTTCAAGCTCAGCTGCTTCAGGAGATCAAATAAGCCTCCTCCAGATTCAGCCACAGTTTCTCTATCTTTTTTTGTTTATCTTTATTTTGTTAATAGCAGAAAAGCTCTCTTTCCCTTTCATACCAGACAAATGTTTCCGAATCACAATTTGCAAAATTTAGTAACCCCAGGAGAAAGAAACTATTCGTCTATCTTCGGTATTTCCTGTGTAAGTTCTGGGTTTCATTCTGATGGACTCGGCTATTCATTCTGTTGGGAGCAATGGAAATTCACGGACCCATCTGGAAACAAATCACCATCAGGAACCATAAGAAAGTGTGTGTCCCGAGCACTCTCCTGTGCAAACTTTAGCCATCTGAGCTCTCTTCCTAAACTGATCTTGAAATTGGGCTTCGGTGTCTGTCCTGACCAAGTCTAGCCACAGTCAAATGTAAAAAATTGATTTAGGGAGAATTCCTCCACCCTTCCTACAGTAGTTGATTATCCTAATATATCAAATTCCTCCTCCTCACCTTTGATATGTACGTCTTTCTTAGGTAACTGCCTTCATCAAGAAGCCTGTTAAGTCAGTTTGGTAAAAATCTTCTACACTAAATGTCTCCCATTGGCTATCACTGTTCAGGTGTCTTTGCTGTATTTAGCATTAACCTCAATTTACAATATCCCCAAATTTCCTCCTGGAACATTCTAATGCACATCCCGTAGTAGCCTTGAAGAAAGTCTTCCTTAACCTTTAAACAAACATCAAGATAATTTTTATAACAGAATTTGTACAGTAATGTCAAACTTGATTTTTAAAAAATTAGTATAATAGGGGCAACATTTTTTACGTTGGTATCTCTACATAGTTCAGAATTAAAAAGGAACTAAAAAGGCTTTTTACAGTGAGAAAGCATAGCAAGGACCCTGAGCATAGCAAGGCCAAGTGTCAGGTATGCACGAGGCTGGCTTGTGACAGTGGTTCCTCTTTTTCATCAAATGAATTTAGTTACTGTGTGGGGTGGCAGTAGAAAGGCTGGGTTTACTCTGGGCAGATAAGCTGTAGAGTGAGTACAGGCATTGCCTTTATTAGTTTAATCTTTGTCCTCAGAATTCGAGGGACATGTGACAGGAAGCATGCATCTGCTCAGTTCCTAGCATTTTTAAATGGTAAAAGTTCTTCTGATGAAGAACCTGACCACCGATAAGCCTTGCAGATTGCTGTGGAGCCCACATTTAAAGCAAGAAGAAAAATTTTATGATTCTCCCTGATAAGATATACTTAAATATCCTTGGAGTGGAATGCCAGATGCAATTAATGCTGTGTTTCTTACGAATAGCTTTAAGTTAAAATTAGGCTCTATATTTACAGTTAAAGAGTGGAACAGAGTTTAGCTAATATTGCATAGGAAAGCTCAATGCATATAGTATTTTGGTTTTGTAGTTTGTTTTGTATCATCTTTCATTGCTTGTGTTTGGAGTCAGAAACCCTAGCTGCAGATTGGAGCTCTGGCACTAACACAGTAACCACCTGTGCGATCTCGGACCAATCATGTCCTTCTCTGAAAGTTAACCCTTTGTAAAATGATCCATCTAGTCAGGTCTTACTTTCCTTCAAGATTTAAATTATTTTCCTTTTGCATATACAGGTGTACCGCTTACATTTGGGTAAGAGGAAAGCTATTAATAATCCAGATGGAAGAGTCAGATTAAAGTAGGCAGTGGATAGATGTCAAATGATTTCTATCACAAAGCTGCCTGAGGCGTTCAATCATTTCAACCACTTCCTAATGAACTCTTGCACCAAAATAGACCATAGAAAATTATCATGAGTAAAATTACAAATAAAATGATGTATATATGTAAAAATTATTTGCACACAATTCAAGGAAAATAAAACCTTCGGGGAAGGATGCTTTGAGATCTAATATTATCTTGTTATTTATTTAGATTCAGTGCAAAAGATAAAATTTGTTATTAGGCTCAACTATTTGAAACATTAATGTTCATTTACCTGAAAATCAATCTTGCTTTATTTTATCCACAAAGACATTGTTTTATTTTTAATGGTATATTTGGTACTTTACTGGGTATTGCACTAATTAGAGTAAACATTTGATTCTGGGCTTTTCAAGTCTCTTATCCTTTTGAGGTCACTTTCTGTGTCAAGCATCTCTTCCATAAACAGCATTAATCAATTCATATCTTTTCTCTCATCCATTTTCTTTCAGTACAGTTGCATGAAGCTGCATATCTGCAAGTTAAACGTGATGCTATGCATACCTTTGTATATTCTAGAACATAGATTTTGAGCTGGAGAAGATCAAAGGAACTAGGAGATCTCCAGCTGAAGAAGGGGCTGCTGTGAAGGCCAATGGTTTTGAAACTGGGGAGCGAGGCTGAAGGCACGGGACTGATTGGTGAGCAACTGCCAACTCCCTAACCCTGAATTCCCTTCCCAGTGTGTCTTCATAATGAATCACGGAACTGTGAACTAGCTATTGAGTAATTCCTTACTTTATCTTGATGATTTTAATGAGCCTTCCTATGTGCGGTCCTAGAGCATCTGCAATGCTTCTGATCACTGTGTGGATGAAGGAAGAAATTAATGGATATTGCAAAATGTGTTGTAAATCCCTTCAATATTCAGAATACAGTAAAATGCTATAAGTGTGAAAGTGATATTAGAATACAGATCACAAAATACTAAAAAATCAAAATAGAAAGTGGTAACCTAATTCTTTTACTTTTTCTTGAAAATGCTCTTGGAAATTTTCTTACTCTTTTTCTCTTCTAAGCAAATAAAATGGCAAATAATTAAAAACTCATATTATCATGGAAAACCACAACAGGCTGCCAACACAGAATGAACTCTCAAATGTGTAGCCAGAGCAATTAAGCTTATTAATGAATATGGATGCATTTCACTATTGTTAGTTGTTATGGTCTAACTTGCCATAACTGAGGTGTAATTAACCTAAGGTAAGAGCTGGCTTTAAGCTTCGATTCTCACTGAGCATAAATTGGTATTAAATCCTTTCGTTCTTTATTATGGATAAAAATTGCCTGATTCTAACAACTATTTCATCAACATGTACTTATAACATTCATTATTTAATGGAGTTAATACAGTTGTAATTCCAAAGTCATGGTTTTAAAACACTAATCTTTTTCAATGGAAGAAGGAAATTCTGAGGACCTAAATATTTGCATACAGTATTCTTATAGAAACAGTCCTATTATCCTCGCTTAATACAAAAATGATCACAACCTTGACAATGAAATACTAGATTTTAATTACAATTAGTTGTCAGTTAGGAATGTCTTATACTGAATAGTGGTGATGTGAGAAAATTAAAGTGAAATAATTGTCTGTGAATAAGAATTTTATCAATACAAAAGTCAGTTATGACATACGTAGACACAATCATAGCATAACAAACCTGGCAATAAAAATGGTACTGAGGGCAGCTGGCATAAAGTTTTGTCCGGGGAGGAATTCCTAGAACGTGGCCAACCTGTGCAAATATGGAATATGTCACTTCTGTCTTGTGATAACTACTGAATCAACCAAATTGTACTGATTAGGAACTGTAACAAAGTGTTTTTGGCCATGAACAATGTCCTTATAGTTCAAGTTTGCCTTAAATGTTTGCTTGGGAAACCCCTCAAAAATATGATTATTCTGACTCCAGTATGTGTTCAGTATCATTTGGACTTCAAACATTACTGATGCTGGAGTTTGGATCTTGCGCGCCACCCAGAGGCGTGTGCGGTAAAGGCTGTGCCCCTCGTGGGAGGTGGTAGGACTTCTGGAAGATCGGACCTGTGGGAGGAGCTGAGGGCTTGGGTGTGCGCTGTAGGTCCTCCCCCCTCCTTCCGCTTTCCTTCACTTCGTGGTCTGAAGTTTGTTTGGACTCTGCTCTCACCAGAATAAGCTGCCACTCCACAGACCCAGAGCTGCAGACCCCACCGGTCATGGCTTGGAATCTCCCAAACTGCAGTCCATAATTAACCTTTCCTCCTTACAATCTGAATGCCTCAGGTATTTTTATAGTGACAAGAAGGCTTATTAATACCATGAAAAGATTCGTTTTTGGCTCCATTTTTTAAAATTCTTCAGGAGACAGTGTCTAACATTTACATAGTTGTTATGTTTTCTCTTTTTTATTTATTTTTTAGTAGCTGCATGCCAATAATTGCTAAATCACATGCTTCGTGCTGAAGGTGAATATAAATAAAAACACTGATAAATAAGGGACCTGATGTCCAGGGCTTTACAGTTCTACATTAACCATCAAAAAGGATGAATTCAGTCCTCAGACAGATTTGGTTTAAACTCAGATTTTTATACAAAAAAATAACTTCTTAGGAAATAGAGAATTACTTTGAATAGATGGTCTGTTTTTCCAGATTTTACTTGTTCATTTTAACATTTTTATTTAAATAATTAACCCCATAAGCTTTATTATTAGAAAGGAAAATAATCATGGCTTGCAATCAGATTATTGGTTAATTTTAATAGGTCAGATTTATTTTGTAGCAAAATTTGGTATAACTTGAAGAGCAGACTGTTCAGAAACTACAGTTTTCTGTTTCAGCTTTTGTGTTATGTACTTTTCATTCAAATCACACTGACAGTTAGTTAGTTAGTTAGTTAATTAGTTCCCCAACTGCATCTCCCTCTCATCTAGTGACAGATAGTTCCTAAGCCACCTCCATACAGTGAAAACCTCCTGTCTATTCATAGCTTATTTTAATTTGATTTTCTAGCGTCTTAGAGCTAATTTACTAATTGCATGTTGCCAAATTTAAAAAAAATCTTTTATCTTAGTTCATTGAAAAGAAAGTTTTGTGTTATTATCTGTTTCTTTCTGTAAGAATCTTTTTGGTTTATATCTTGTACTCTGAGTAACTACTTTGAAGATAACAATACACAGAGCATGAACTATTTTGATTCTCTTATTACTTTGTAGTACAATTTTATTCCTCTGTAAAAATAAATAAAAAATACATACTATGAAATGCAAAAAAAAACAGAAATAGCTAAGGATCTTTATTGAAGAATTTGTCTTGTCATCTGTTGACAAGTCACTAATGGTGGCTTTCACAAAATTTGAGATTATATTATGTAATTTTTTTTTCTCTGTTGATTAATTTTGAGATTTTTTTAAAATACCATTACTGTTTGAGGAGATAAAACTTTGTCTATGACCTGACACTTACTCAAATAAAATATAAAGAAGGTATTTGAAGGCAGAATAGACTTCCTAAAAAGTAAGTATTTTGTTTTTTAAGGGATATTTTTCTTGTTAATGATCACAATTGAAACACAAAACTGCTTCAATGCATTTTCGGAATCGTGGATAGGTTCTAGCTTTGAACCCAGGAATGCTTTAATTTCACTGAAAAAATTAGCAAGGATATCTTAGACTACAGAGTGGAGTAGGATTCTTCTAGCAAGGCTTCCCATTTTAAATATACCATTATCCCTAAAACAAACATTTTTACCAAAGCATGGAAGCATCACACACCATATGCAAAAGTATTCCATCACTGAAGGCAATGCATACATTGTTACCATCAACATCTTTATCATCTTTGTGATCTTCACTTGATAACTAAACTCTCTTGCCTCCCTGCAGTGATTATAGAATCAGAGAGAAGTAGGTTAAAGTATTAGATCTTCTATTCATTACTTTGGGGACTGTGGCTGAGTAGCAGACACACTGTCTTAGTTCCCTCATCCTTAAAATTGAATTTGAAATAATAATACGTACATTATAAAATATGACTGAAATAAAATTATCGTACAACGTCTCTCAATCATATCTGAGAATGAGAATCATTGTTATAACCAAATAATAACCTTAATAATAATTATTGTGTATGTGTCTTTGCACATGCGTGTGTGTATGTGTGTGGAAATGGCCGAGGAAGAGTATTAATCAAATGTGGTGTTTCCTTAGAGATTAATTTAGTCACTCTGAAAATCTTGTTTAATAATCAGCAGTGAAGAAGATTTTTTAATTGAAGAGCTTAATTAAATTTAGCTGGTGGGATAAACAACACCAGAAGAAATAAAGAAGTGGGTAATCAGGGGTCCACATACTTGGAGCACTTAATTATGCTCCAGAATTGACAACTTGCGAATTTTTTTTTCTTTTCCATCTGTGGTTATTTCCTAATGCCTGTATTTCCCACCCAGTTTTACTTCTTTCCATTATAATGAAATGAAGTTCTACACACAAAGGGCTGGAGTCTGGAAGTAGTGACCAGTTCACCTCTCTCTCCTGTGTCCTTCTCAGCGAACACAAGCAAACTCAAAGGAAGAACCCAGCAGACCTTTACGCAGAATTTCTCATCAGTGTTTGCAGAATGTTGTTGTAACAGATTTGAGCTATCATCCTGCCTATAAAACATATAAGACAGGCATCAGTAACCATGTTACATTGTATTATCCTGCAATGCTTGCTTCACATTATCAACTTGTAACGATTACAAAGCCAATCACATCTGCAGCATGCTGTGGCTATCAAAAACTGCTGAATGGCTCAATTGCAGGACAAGGTCAGGTGGGCATGACTGAATTCACTACACCAGCACGGATGGAGGAGTAGGCATGTGTCCAACTTCCCTTAAACCCAGCACTGACTCTGGTAACATTAGCACAGCTTGTTTTTCTAGCTTCTCAGACATCTGAGACAATCTTGATATTTATGTGGAAATGCACATTATTCAAACAGAGTTCAGGGGCTGGGGATTTAGCTCAGTGGTTCCACCACCTGCCCCTTAAGAGTAAGGACCCGAGTTTGATCCCGGTACCAAAAAATAAAAAATAAAAAAATAAAGACAGTGCAATTTTGTGTATAGATAGTTTTGAAAATCATGTAAATTACTTGATAGGTATAGGTTGAATGTTTCCAAATGATATGAAAAATAAAAAATGAACTTTTTTTCCAAATAAATTTTCACCATGAAATTTTTTTACTTAACTTTATTTTGGTAGAGATTCTTTCTCTGGACCTTCCTTAAAGAGCTACCCTGTCGGTAGCATTTTTATAACTAAAGCTACTTTGTGATTATTGCTTTCATCAAATACAGTGTACTTCACCCAAAGCCACTGATTGGATCTGTGTGTATTTACTTCCACAATAAATACGACCTATGGAAAACAGGCTGGGTGGATCCAAGGATATTTGTTTCAACCTAGTGGATGAAGTCAGTTTACTAGGTTGTTTGTTTGTTTGTTTGTTTTACTTTCGTCCCATTAGACAGACTTTCTTTAGAAAACTACTCATCCCTAGAAATTGTTTTTCTGAATTCCTGGCTGACACCTGACTCAAGAGATTTAGAAACAAAATCCTCTTGCCTCCCTGTCATGATTATAAAATCAGATATAAGCCAATTATAATGTTAGACTACAGAATCAATGCAAACTATGTCGAATTAAAGAGGCATTGGCTAGACGTTTCCTTTAGAGATAAATGTGTTGTCAGCGATGGCTGATAAACAGATCAGCTGCGTCTTTACACAAGGAGCAGAGATTGCCACCAAAGACCTGTAGTCTGCACTTTGGAAACTCTGTTGACACAGAACCCAGGGCAGCGTCCAATTATGGGCTGCTTATTCATAACAGTAAAGAACGATCTGTTTCTTACTATGACGCAGAAGCTCTGGATTGTGGACTGATTTGAATTTTTCTAAAATGTGTACTTTGCAGCCATCATTGAGGCCTCAATGTGACTACATTTGGGGGTAGAGCTTTCCAGAAAATAAGGTTAAATGAAGTCCTAAAACAGGTGTGTGACCCAAAGGAACTGGAGTTAGAATAGATGAGAGGCCCACCCACCCAGGGAAAGTCTGCTCTGTGAGGAGAGTAAGAAAGAGACTGTCTCCAAGTGAAGAAGAGACCTTGTCAGAAATCAACCCTGCTGACACCTTGATCTTGTACTTCCAATAAATAAATTTCTCCACTTTGGCTATTGTTCAAACCACTTTGTCTGTGGTTTATTTTACAGCATCTCTGGCTGACTAATACACAATATCAAGAAATATACTGTGTAGACATATGTAGTGGCAAACCCAAAAAAGCCCCAGATTCAGTTTTGTCTATATAGAATTTCATCATAGATCATGCCTGTGACCTCAAAGGTATGGGGATGTCTTCCCAATAGGAAGGAAGCAAGCAATTCCGAGGCAGACACAGGAAGTTGTCTTTTGATTCTGAAGGTGGTATCAGACCCCAAGGGTGAGGGTCAATCTCCAAGATTGGCATCCTCTTTCCATGCCAGTTTTGAGGTTTTCTTACCTGTGTTTTTGACCACCCTGCTCTGAATTAGGTTACTACAAGTCCCTCTTTGGGTTTGATTAATTTGCTTGAGTGACTCAAGGAGCTGAGGAAAATATTTTACATTTTCTGGTTTACTGTGCAGATTATGCATCTCCCTTGGGTGAAGAGGTGCATAAGGTGAGGCAAAGGATTGGGGATGTCTAGCAAGACTGGTCTGTTCAGATTCACCGTGGCCTCTGCTCAGCTTCCTTCCTCTCAGTGCAGAGCAGACCCCTTCCTAAATGTTGTCCTAACACCTGTAAGACAGCAGGGCAAATCATTTCTTCATGGAGGACTCCAGGTCAGGAGGAAGAGAATTTTTATGACACACCTGGGAGGAAAAAAATTTAATTTCTAAGCCTGGGGAAAGAAGTTTGGAGCCAGGAATAATACAGGAAAACTAAAATGCACACATCACAGTAGAACAAGTGCATTGCTTCTTTTAATCTTTACAATGACACTAAAGAGGATGTGATTACTACAGGCTTCTTTGTAAATGAGACTGAGAGATAGTTGAATGTGCAGGGTCACAAAATTGTGCAGAACAAATGCGACAAACCTTACATTGTACTTCACCACTACACAGAGGAAATTACAAAGCATGTTATGAATGTCCGTGGCTGGGAATGGAGTCCACTAACCTCTATCCTGTTATTAACCCCTTGGCTTTTCTTACAGCATTTAAGCACAGAAAACCTGTGATTGAAAACCCTTTCTTTGCCTCTCTAAACTGTAAGCACATTTTCTCCCAGGCCCTTGCCACCTTTACACCCAAACTGTCTTTGTCCATTACCCAGGACCCATCTCTGTAAAACATAATCAACAAAAGAAAAAAATGCTCTTGTTTGGTTTCTTTGTGGGACAGCAGGAAGTGACCTTGCAGGAGCTCCAACTGACAAATGCAGATGTTCCAAGCACAGAAAAGCAGTGGCAGAGTCGGTAATAACTCAATGTATTTTCCACCCACCGTGGGCTACATCTCTCAAGTCCCCAGTACATGTTCATCAGCTCACTCCAGCAATTCACATTTTGTTTCAGCAGAGTTGAGGTCAGACTTTCTTCCCAATTGCAAAAAGGTTGAAGAAAGCTGTTTTTATTGTTTAACTTCACCCAGTACAATTTTTATGTGGCAGAATTTAAAGCATCCAGAAATGAAATGGCTGGGAATAGCAGCAAACTTTGCAACATACGAAGAGGGTAGTAACGCAATGGAGAGAACTTGGCCACAGGAGTCTAGAGACTGGTGGGGATTGGTGTTCAGAGATTGTCAGGAGTAATAAATCAGAGATCTGGGTCATTGAAAAGTAGAGTGGAGATGCACCCAGTTTCCAAACTGTCTCTGCTCGCGTCCCTGGAAGTCAGCCCTGAGTCAGGGAATCAAATGTAAGTAGCTTGTGTAGGATGTGAAAGAAAAGCAGCCCTGGGGATGTGAGATTAAGAGGAAAAGCAGCCAAGAGGTAGGGCTTTTAATCAGCCTGCCTACTCCTGTGAGCAACAGAGGTTAATTCCTCAGGGAAACTTTAGAAGGCAGTGAAGCTCATGACAAAACTTGTGATGCACTTGTGAGTCAGCTGTTATTAGACTCAGTGAGTGGAGAGCACTAATTCCCAGCACTTCTTTCATGCCAGGGAGGTGGGCAAAGCTTTTTAGGGAAGAAACATGTAGGGGAGATAAAGGAGATTCTCAGGGAAAATGGTAAGGTGCTTGCCCTTGGAGAAGCTTAGAGTAAAATCGCAATCGTGCTGGAGTGTGAATAGGACACCTATGGGATGAAGCTTGCTGTGTTCATATCTTACTTTTAGAAAAGAATCCTAGAGTCGAAACATTATGGAGGAAAGTTGGATTAATCAAACATAAAGTGGTTTATTTATATCATGAAGTAGAAAATTTAGTGTATGAATATGAACACACATTGTATACCTTTAAGATGAGAATTGATGTTTAAATTTCCAAGCTGTTATGGTTAGTATATCTTGTAAGGACTAAAGTTCTTTTAACACATTTTAGGAATCACAGTCAAATGAACTTGCTACAAATCAGAAAATTGATTTATGTTGGTGATATGTCTAAATACAGCTAGGTCCCCAGAGAAAATTAGTGTATCTCATATCTAGTAAGAATGTCACTATTACCATGTGCTATATTAATTCTGATTGATTTTATACTGAATTTTGTTTATTATTTATTCACTCATTCATTTCACATGCTAAGCACATGCTTAAACATCAAGTTACACTCTAAAGTCTCAACTGGATTTTTAGTATTAGCACATCCGGTGTCCATAATAGGCATAACTAGCATGGGGTGTTATCCCTTATTGGATAAAATTGAGACCAAGTAAATTGAAATTTTTTTTCACAAGTAGCCACTATGCAAATGGCAGAATGAAAACTCGAGCTCAAGTCCAGTGTTTTAATTCTAATATAAATTGTCCCTGCAGGTGGTAAGATAATAATGAGTAATTCATGTTACCCATGACGAAGTTCCTATTTGGAATTGCATAGCGAGCACTGGGGGATGAGTCTTCTTGGTTAATGCATTGACTTGAGTAGGGTGGGATTTAACAGGGATTTGTTTTCACCACAATGACGAGGGCTCCCAGGAAGCGGAAGACCTTCAGCTCACCGCCACTTTGGTGAGAAGCCAGCCCGGCCCCTGGTCACCAGCACAGGGATCCGTCACCACTCCACTGCTTACTGTCTTAGAGACTTTAAAGGTAAGGACACAGATCTTGCCACAAGAGAAGTTATATGCCTGCAACTTCACATATAGTACTTTATATGCACAGTTTTTCACTTTAGGTCTACAGTGCCCCTCAGAACCTTCATGCGTGCAGAGGGCAGGCTTTGGGAAATGACTGTACCATGAGGCGCTGTGCCCAGCAAAGCCCACTGAGGACTTCACACATAATCTCCTGTGAGCAGGTGGGGCCTGGTAGAAAGAGGTGGTCACCAGGGGCCAACAGGAAGGGGCAACTCCTCTCCTTCCTCTTCCTTTCTCTGCTTCCTGGAGGCTGTGGTATGAGCTGTCTTTTCCCCATGCCTTTCCAGCACGCCATTTCTGCCCTGAAGCCAGCTACACATGGATGGAAACTCTAAGCCAAGTAGATGTCTCCTCCTTTAAGTTTTCAGTATACTGTATTTTATTGCAGTGACAAGGAAGCAATCAAACTGTACACACATACACATGTCCATATACATGTATTTCTACATACATGTGCACATACACGGAAAAACATACCTGTCCTTGGACAAATAGTTTAAGAACCTTTTCTCTAAAGTGAGGCAGTGAGACCCTTAGCTCCCTCCAGGGACATCGTGATAGGAAAGGACTTCCTCATGTTGGCCACATCACAAGTTGTCATGTCAACATCCTGTTCCTTCCCCAGTGTCTGATAGGAAACCGGCTTCCCACATTTCAAAAACGACTCCTTCCTGATTGAGTGGAAGTTCTCTTGCTTTGCTTTGAGCACACCGGATACGTGTTTTCTGTTTGTTTGTTTGTTTGTTTTTTCTTTGTACTTGTAAAAATGGATTAAGATTAACCTGTTTGATTTTTAAGGGAATAACATATAAATAATAAAGAAGACTTGGGTATACTCATTAGGTTGTGGGCAAATTTTGAGTCTAAATGTCGTTTATTATTCATACAAGAACAAATGCAACTCTGTAACTTCTTTTTCCTCTCTTTCTTTTCTTGTCGGAACTTTTCCTGAAAAGAGACATGGTTCAGGCACTTGTTCAAGGAAGAATAGCTTCCTAAGCTCAGTGGAAACCCACTTTGAATCACAATGATTAGTGAGAAAAATGTATTTGATCCAAATATTTTAATATCAGTAGATAATAAAGAATTTTCCCCTTTGTAATATACACAATGAAGAAAAAGTAGTTCTTACATAATCATCTTTTTATGCTGATACAACACCACTATAGATCCCAATGCCTTTTTTAGGTACTGTCAGTTTTTAATCTCCATATGGGGTCAGAGGTGCAAAAACTGGTTAATGTCTGGAAAATTGGTAGCTTTTTATTTTTTATTTTTATTTTTTAGAAATAAAGTAACCAGTAGTTATTTGCTTTTGGGACTGGAGAATTTTGGAACTGTATGTATAGCTATTCAGAAGACAAAGTAGTAAAGCAATCGACTCAGAGAAAATACATAACAAATTTTCTTTTAAAAGTGATGAATACCAATGCTGAATATTTACAATTTTATATTTAGTTCAACTTAGTAGATAAGATACACATAGATCTATTCATGAGTCTATTCCAAGGCAGAAACCATTTCTCCATTATGATTTTTCTGGAAATTGGATTAATATATTTTGCAAAATTCTAGGTCTGTCTATTAAGCAGAGTATTCATAGCCTCTTGTTTTTTCAATAGATATTTATTAAGTGGTTACTGCATGCTAGATGATTAAAAACAAAAATGCATACCTTTCTTCATGGTGCTTGAATTCTAAATTGCAATAAGAACCTTTTTAAAAACAAAATATAGTCACGAGCCACATCCTGACATTTGGTCAGCAATGGAGCCCTTGCACAACGTGGTCCCTCTAGACTACATAAACCTATGATACTGGAGCAGTGGCATCATCTTTGTGCGTGTACCCTGTGATGTTCTAACAAAGATGAAATTGTCGAACTACATGTTTCTCTGAACCTGCACCCAACCTTAAGGGTTGAATGGCTATTTAAGTGTCATAAATATCAAAAAAATATGAGGGGAAAAATAAAGAGGGAGAGGAGGGGATGCAGAAATGAGGTTCAATTTTACAGCAGGTAGAAGGGAAAGCCTAGAATAAGGAACAGAGGAGTGAGAGGCTGGTATCCCGCAGACATCTGTGAAATGCTGTCCCAGACAGATTGATGGTGATTTCTTTTTGTATTTGTAAAAATGGATTAAGCTTAGCCTGGTTGATTTTTAAGGCAATAATAAATACTAAAGAAGGCTTGGCTATACTCATTAAATTATTTGCAAATTTTGAGTCTAAATGTCAGTTGTTGTTCATTACAAGAACAAATCCCTGCACCATAACTTCTTTTTCTTCTTTCTTTTCTTCCTGGAACTTTTCCTGAAAGAGACACGCTGTGAGCCACGGCCTGGAAACAAGAATTTCTCTCCTGCAGAAAGGAGTCAAGTGTATTCATCAGCAGAGCATGAGGAGATACTTAGATTAAAATGATAACATATAACATTACAAGAGAACAGGTAGAGTACCAGATAATACATAAAACAAAAATATTTTTACATGGTAAAGACTTTGGCCAAACAAATTGTGACTATATCTTTGATGCTGCCTTTCATTCTGAGTTTCTTGTTTATAGTAATCATAATTCAGAAGAAAAACTTACTAAGACAGAAATCAACTGCTTAACTTTCCTGCCTCTTCAGTTCCCCTTTTCATTCTAAGCTTACTGTTTGCAAATAAACTAGGATCTTAACATCTCCAGCTGTATCAAGTATCAGTGAACTTCAATTTACATACACCCTGTCAGGAAGCCATTTGCTGGCTGCTTTTATGCACATCAAGAGGATTCCAGAAACTAATGAGTCACTTGACCTTATTCTTTTGCCTTACCCAGTGGGTCTGGTGAGAATATCTGCCAGATTAGGTCTGCACAGTAATATGAATGTCTCAGAAAATGGATGTGGTATGTTTTCAAAATAACTCAGACTTTCTAGCCCAGAGTCTAGAGAGCAAACTCAGGACTTTCAATTTTTTCATTTGTGTTTTTATTGGTTGAAAAAAAGGAAAACTCCTTTCTTGTGTGCAAAATGGAGCCAAATTATCCCCTTTTGCACAAGGAGAAGAGAATGCTTCTCTGGGAGGATACATAATGGTTTTTTTCTTTAGGTTTATTGGTACATTTTAGGTATGCAATACAGTTACATTCATCTGTGGGATCTTGCACCATTACATGATGCATCTTGGTTCTTATTTTTTCCCCATTCCCCTGCCCTCCCTTCACCCCCTCCACCCTTCCCTATTTACAAAGACTTTGTTTCCATTTTTATCTTTTCTCATATTTTTTCTTTCCCCTTCTTTCCTTTCCCCTGCCCCTCCCACTTCCCCAACTCCTTTAGACCTTTTCTTCCTATTTCACATTCTCAATTATACCATTTGAACCTTATTTACACTTTTAGTTTCTCACACCAGAGAATTTTCACATGTGTGTCCTATTTATTTATTTCACTTAAGAAATGATTTTTTAAGTACTCTCTGGATGCGGAAGGTCTTAGTGATGCAGATGAAACCTCCAAAGGCTGCAGAGGCCGGCTGGGAAAGAAGCAGGATCCTGCCGCGCTCAGTGCAGTGTACTCCTCCGCTACCCACTTTCTTCCACGCTTCCTCTGTGTCCTCTGCTTGGCTCTCTCACAGGCCCCATTCTCTCGCGTTGGCTCTTTGAGTCTCGCATCCCATCTCTTCGCCTTCGATTACGTAGTGATGTAAGGCTCCGATCCCTTCCCACCGTCTCAGCGTGTGGCCCCAGCCTTTCTGCCCTCCACTCCTTCCATCCAACCCAACACCATTCGCTCTTCCTAGCAGATCCATTGCTGCGGGCCTGAAGCTTTAGTTTTCATTCTCTAAGTCCATTACTCTACTGCATGCATCTGGGTGTGGCAAACAACATTTGGAAGAAGTGCCTTCCTTTCTTCACAGCAGACACAGAGTAAATCATGAGCAGCCATGGCTTTAGAATCCAGATGCTCGCTGTAAAGTTAGGGCCATCATTTTCTATCTATAGTCTGAGCCCCAGTTCCTCATTACTTAAAGAAGACGTTATCTACACGGATATTATCTCCTCGGAACACTTGTGAGGACCAAATGACGTAACTAACGCACTTAGCAGATCGTAAGGAATCGACACTATGAGCTTTTATTACCGGTTAGCCCAAGAATAATAAGCCTTAAATTGCTCATTTCCTTTTCATGAAAATTTCCACACTAACCTCCACGATGCACTATCGTAACTGAACACAGCCTCTTTGCTACTCTTCTACATCACATGGGTCACAGTCTAGCCAGGTTTGAAATCGTTATTTACACAACCACTTTGTCATTGAAATGTAAGACCTTCCTGAATGTGGTCCTGTATTTTCCTTATTTGATAGCCCTATTTCTAAGACAAATTCTGCCAAAAATATGTGTTTCACAAGTGTATCATGAGGTGAAATATGAAGATAATCATGCTTCTCTGTCGCAATATTACCTGAGAGACACAAAACAAGCCTCTCTAGATCTCACTGCTTCTGGGTAGGGTAAGATGTGACTCTTGAGTGCTTCGTGGTAGAAATGGCTTTATTTTTCTTCTCACAAGTGGAGGTATTCTCTTTCCTTGTATTCTTAAAAAAATAAGTTTTTCGTGGAAAAAACACTTTTTGTCCAAAGGATGATTTTGGAGTAATTCCTCTCTCACTTACAACTAAATTCTTTATTGACACACGAAACTAATTTCTATAGTTAAAAGACTTGAAAATCTGCTGATGGTTACGATTTAGCATTTTTGAGAGGAATAATTTATATAAAAATTAACTATGAATTTCTAATAGCAAAATCTGTTTGGTAGATAAGCTCAGCATTATTGTGACTTCACCTTTCCTAATATATTGTTTTCAAAGTTTGAGAGGGAAAAACAGAATACTTTATTTTAAAATTTCATTGTGTTTATATTTGAATTGAAAATATGTTTACTTCTCCATAATTAGACTCTAGCACAAATATATGAAAAGATTAAAATACTGCATAGCTGCCATTGATATTACACTTATATTAGAAAATAACATTTTGCAACTTTAAATGAACTGTTAAAAGCCGACCAAATTTTAATTCTTAACATGAATGATTTTGCTGTTTGTTTTGAAAGCAATTTGTCTATTGACTTTCCTGCATACTGAGAGAATTTTTGTATGTAAAGTACAGCTTGGGTTATAAAAGATTTTATCAGAAGTTCAGCTTTAGGCATTTTGGAGAATATTGAACTGCATTTTTGTGCTCCATCAACATTTTTCCTTAGTACACACTTTATAAATATCATCAATTCTAAATTGTGTTTTCTTCAATAGTATAAACTCCAGGTCTATTAAGCCAAATACAAGGTGAAGTCAGACACAACTCCAATAATTTCTGAGAGTCCAGTTTCTTTCTGTAAATGTTTGAGGTTCTTATCACCCTATCTCCCAGTGCAAGAGCCTTTTTTCCTGTACCCAGTAAGGGAACTGCTGTCTGGAGTGTTAACGTGTCTCTGAACAAGAGCGTAAAATTACCTGATGGGCTGAGTACCGCAACATGTCTTGGGAAACAGCCCATGGAGGTGCTGTGCTCCCCACTTCCTGTTCACTTAAGTCACTCTCTGAGATACAAGATCTACCTCACAACTTTTAAGATTTAGCATCTGTGCAGATTTGGAGCATACATTCAAGAGATAAAAAGGATGTGTCTTTCTTTCAGCCAGAAAGTTGAATATATGACAGACATAACAGTTAAATTTTCAACTGAGAAAAAAATATTATTAATATTGGTATTGAATGGCAAATCATATTGTATATATTTATGGTGTACAGTGTGATGTTTGATATAGGTGTGCAGCATTATTTACAAGCTAAGTAGCATCACTTCTATTGAAAGTAAATAAATAAATAAATTTTCAGCTTAGAAGTTGAATAACCAATATTTTCAGACTGTTGTAACCCTTTGTAATCAGATATTCCCCATTAAGTAGTGAAGTGTGTATTGGATACTGGACATACATAAACTGTCAACATAAGATGGGTATTTTCAGGGTGCAGTACACTTCAAAAGCACATGTCCAAAAACACTGAGCAAGGAAATAAAGTGATGTGAAGTGCCTACATTTTATTCCAAGGTGCTTCACATTAATATACCTTCGGGCACATTCTCTCAAATTTGGGCATAAATAGCTATAATAGCTGTTTCAATGACTATAGCCAATATTTATTGATAATTATTATTTTGAACTGCTTCTAATTTTTGCACAGTTGTACAATAAGTATCTATACAAATACATGTGTACAAATATCATATTCTTATATATACGTGGCATAAAGTTTTAAAAAACTAAGTTCATGTATTAAAGCAGCCCACAGTTTGTCTTTTTGGATTATATTGTAACAAGTCAATTGACAGAGGATAAAAATCAGAAACTATTAAGGGTTATGAAATAAAATAAGTATAGTAAGTAGACTGTGAAACAAATGTGTATACATCTATATAGACACACATATGTCTGTACAAAGGAATCAAATTTCTCTTCAGTAAACTATTAATAATTTGTGAATAAATAAAAATTTTTTAAATCATATTTATATTACAAAGAAAACTATTAAATGAAAATATTATATTTGTGTGCATTTATATCATACAGATGCTAAATGTTGGTTTCATTTCCAAATACTGTGGTTAAATATTATTTCATCAAGCAATTAAAAATATATATTAATAAGGGAATATACTTTCAATATATATTTCTGATGCTTTACATGAAAATTGAAGTAAATGATGAAATATATCCCTTTGTTACCTTTTTAGTCTCTATTTTGTATATTCCTTTGTGTGTGAATATAAGGGAGTATGATTTAGAGGATTGTTGCACAGCTATATTAAAGAAACAGAAAGCAACATAAGTTCAAATTCACCCTACTATGCATTTTTTTTTGCTTGGTGTAATAATGAATATAAATTAGAATATTAATGATGCCACAAAATACATTAGAATATATATTTTTATATGTAGCATGCCTAGAAACATCATTTATTATTTTTTGGGGGGTGTTTTATCCCATTAAGTTTATTGGTACATTTTCGGTATAAAATACAGTTACATTCATCATTGGGATCTTGTACCATCACATGAGTATCTTGATTTTTTTTTTTTTTGCCCCTTCCCCTGCCCACCATTCACCCCCTCCACCCTTCCCTATTTGCATAGACTTCATTTCCAATTTTTTCCTTTTCTCTTATTTTTTCTTTTCTCTTTTTTCCTTTCCCCTACCCTTCCCACTTCCTCTGCACCTTTAGACCTTTTCTTCCTGTTACACAATATCAATTATACATTTTTTAAATTACATTATCAAGATCTAGGAGACATTACCACAGATTTTACAGAATTTAAAAGGATATAGAAAGCATATTTCAAAAATCTGTTTTGAAATAAATTTGACAACTTCTAAGAAGTACCTTGGAAGACAAATTAATGAAACTAATTCTGGAGGAAATATAAAATTTGAATAGCACCTATTAAAGAAAGTATATTCCTAGCTTGAAAATCTACCTATATGACAACAGGCTCATAAACATTTTAACTGATAAATTATATCAAACATTTAAAGCAGAAAAAAGAAGGGACACTTCTCCCCACATTTTAGGAAGTCAACATTGTGCTAATCCTAAAACTGGATAAAGATAATAGAAGAAAAATGTATGAACATAGATAGAAATTTGTTTAACAAAACAAACTATTAGAAGTCAGATCTAGAACAAGCCCAATTAAACAACCTGATGCAGCACCTCAAGCTTCTAGAAAAAAAAGAACAGGACAACCCCAGAGCTCATGCAAGGGAAGAAATTATAAAGATCAGAGGAGAAATCAATGCAATGGAAACTAAGAGAATGATACAAAAAATCAATGAAGCCAAGAGTTGGTTCTTCAAAAGACTCTACAAAATTGACAAACCCTTAGCCAACCTTGTCAGAAAAAGGAAAGGCCCAAATCCATGCAATTAGGAATGAAAACGGTGAAATTACAACAGACCCAGCAGAAAGCCAGAGGATCATCAATACCTACTTCCAGAACCTATACGCCAATAAGATGGACAACACAGAAGAAATAGACAGATTCCTAGATACATATAAATTACCAAAGTTGAATGAAGAAGACCTAAAAATTCTGAACAACCCAATATCAACCAATGAAATTGAAAATGTAATTAAATCTTATCAACTAAGAAAAGCCTGGGCCCTGATGGTTTCACTGCTGAATTCTACAAGACATTTAGAGAGGAACTACTGCCACTACTGTTTAAAGTCTTCAATGAAATTGAAAGGGAAGCAATACTCCTGAATTCATTCCTGGAAGCAAGAATCACCTTGATCCCAAAAGCAGAGAAAAACCCAACCAAAAAGGAGAACTATAGGCCAATCCCAATAATGAGCATAGATGCAAAAATCCTTAATAAGATAATGGCAAATAGAATGCAGAAGATCATCAAGAAGATCATACACCCTGATTAAGTGGGATTCATCCCAGGGATGTAGGGATGGTTCAACATATGCAAATCAATCAATGTAATACACTATATCAATAGAGCAAAGGACTAAAACCATATGATTATCTCCATAGGTGCAGTAAAAGCATTTGACAAAATCCAACATGCATTTATGATAAAAACACTACAAAAAATTGGAATAGATGGTCTCTACCTCAAACTGATAGAAGCCGTCTATGAAAAACCAACAGCCAATATCATACTAAATGGTCAAAAACTGAAATCCTTCACCCTAAAATCAGGAACAAGACAAGGATGTCCACTATCACCACTCTTGTGCAATATTCTGGAAACATTAGCCACAGCAATTAGACAGGAGAAAGAAATAAAAAGAATAAAGATAAGTAATGAAGAGGTCAAATTGTCATTATTTGCAGATGACATGATACTCTATATAGAAGACCCCAAGAACTCTACCAAAAGTTTTCTAGACTTAATAACCAAATTCAGTCAAGTAGCTGGTTACAAGGTCAACACACAAAAATCAATAGCTTTCCTCTACACGAATGACAGACTCACTGAGAGAGAAATAGGGCAAATAATTCCTTTCACAATAGTGTCCAAAAAACTGAAATATCTAGGAATCATCCTAATGAAAGAAATCAAAGACCTCTTCTCTGAAAACTATGGCACTCTGAAAAGAGAGATTGAAGATGCTATCAGAAAATGGACAGACATCCCCTGCTCCTGGGTAGAAAGGATTAATATAGTGAAAATGGCCATACTTCCAAAACTGCTATATAGATTTAATGCAATTCCAATTGAGATCCCAGCAGCATACTTCATAGACCTCAAGAAAACAATCCAGAACATTCATTTGGAGCAAGAAGAGACCCAGAATAGCAAAAGCAATTTTAGGTAACAGAGTCAGGGCAGGGGGTATCACAATCCCCAACCTGCAACTCTACTACAAAGCTACTGTGATAAAAACAGCATGGTACTGGCAAAGAAACAGACCTGAGGACCAGTGGAACAGACTAGAAGATGCAGAAACAATGCCAGACACACTCAGCCATCTCATCTTCAATAAAGGAGCCAAACACCCTCACTGGAGGAAAGATAGCCTGTTTAATAAATGGTGTTGGAAAAATTGGGCTTCAACTTGCCAAAGATTAAAACTAGACCTGTATCTCTCACCATGCACTAAACTAAAATCAAAATGGATTAAAGATCTAAATATTAAAATAGAAACTCTGAACCAGTTGGAACAGAGGTTAGGTAGAACCCTTGAAGACATCGGTGTAGGAAAAGATTTTATGAACAAATCCTCAGTTGGCCATGAACTACCACAAACAATCAACAAGTGGGATCTCTTCTTATTAAAAGGCTTCTGCACAGCAAGAGAAACCACCAGCAATGTGAAGAGACAACCCACAATGTGGGAAAAAATCTTCACCTGCTCTTCCTCAGACAAAGGTCTACTATCTCGAATCTATAAAGAACTTAAAAAGATCAGACCTCCAAAATTTAAAACCCAATCCAAAAATGGGCATCTGAAATGAACAGATATTTCTCAGACAAAGAAGTAGAAATAGCAAATAAATACATGAAAAAATATTCAACATCACTGGTCCTTCCAGAGATGCAAATAAAAACAACACTGAGACTCCACTTCACTCCAGAAAGAATGACTGCTGTCATGAAATCAACCAATAACAAATGCTGGTGGGGCTGTGGGGAAAGAGGAACCCTGCTCCACTGCTGGTGGGATTGTAGACTGGTGCAAGCACTGTGGAAATCAGTATGGAAATACCTCAAAGAACTAGGATTGGAAGTCCCATTTGACCCAGCTATTCCACTGCTGGCGATCTTCCCTGAAGAATTAAAAGAATCATACCACAGTGATATATGTGCACCCATGTTCATAGCAGCATAGTTTGTGGTAGCTAAAACTTGGAAACAGCCCAAATGCCCATCAACTGGAGACTGGATAAAGAAAATGTGGGTTTTTTTTAAAAAATGGAGCACTACTCAGCCATAAAAAATGAGAAATTAGAGACATTTATAGCTAAGTGGATCCACATTGAGGCAATACTCTTAAGTGAAATAAATAGGACACACATGTATAGATACCGAATAGTTTCTCTGGTGTGAGAAACTGAAAGTGTAAACAAGGACTAAAATGTATAATAGATAACGTGAAGTAGGAATAAAAGGGGCAAAGGGGAAGGAAGTTGGAAGGCTGGGGAAAGGGTAGAAGGGAATGGGATTAATATGAAAAAATGGAAAAATAGGAACAAAATCTTTGTAAATAGGGAGGAATGGTGGGGTTGAAGGGAGGGCTGGGCAAGGGTGAAAAATAAGAACCAAGAGAGACTATGTAAAGGT